>NC_061861.1:17705492-17707992 GCF_019202785.1 Penaeus chinensis | reverse complement strand
CATTTTCTTCATCATAATTATCATCATCATTATCACTAGCAACACTATTATCATTACTAATGTTATTGTAGTCATTTTTGTTCATGATGGCATTATCTTCATCATCGTTTTTATCATCTTCATTATCATCATTACAATTACTATTATTATTATTATTATTATCATAATTAATATTAACCACATCTTCATCATTGTATTTATAATTACTACTGCTACTATCATTACTATCTATATCTTCATTTTATATCTTTAATATTATTACGACTATTATCATCATTATCATTGGTATGAATATGATTATCATTACCTATAGTATGATTGTTCTATTATAACTATTATTATTATTACTATTGTGTATAAGTAATTATATGTATATATACACATATATGTAAATATATATATACATATATATACATACATATATATATATGTATATACTGCCATCATTGTTATTATCATTATCATTCGCATCATTGCTGTTATTTTTGCTATCACTGATATTCTTATCATGATTATCATTATCACTTTTATAATGATTATTAATATGATTATCATTATCGTCCTTATTATCCTCACTAACACCGTTATTGTCGTTATTATATTATCATTATCATCATCTTTGTTGCTATCATTATAATCACCATTAGCATTATTATGACAATCATCTTCATTATCATTTACCCTCATATATTACTGTTCCATTATCATTATAACAGAAACAATCATTTGGAGTATTAATATTTAGTAAGAGTATCTGCACTAAAACACATTTTTTACTAACAATCAATTAATCAATTATTCTCTCGCAAATTGCGCGTATCCTAGGAATTATGTGAAAATTGAACTTTGTTTATATTGGCAAGTGGAAAAAAGGTATGGATGAGAATATCTCAGCAATACAGATGTATTTAAGCGGTTTTGATTATATCTTCGTCAGAAAGATTATATCTTCGTCAGATATAATCGAAACCGGTCAGATATATCTCTAGTATTATGAAGATATTCATTCATTCTCATTCGTACTTTTCCAATAGAATTCTGCGAAGGAAATGTGCTGTGTATTTTCCCCATATATCAGACTACGAAAATAGAACGTTAAAATATGCACGTTGTTTATGAGCCAAGGTCACGGTCTGGAAACAGCCAAGCAATCCATCAGGTTTTAAAACAAAAAATCCCCTCGATTACTGATACAAATATCACAAATTGCAAACTAACCCATGTAAATTGCAAACTACGAATTGCAACCTAAAAGGGCATAAGAGTCAGCATCTGCACACTGCCTGACGCTATGTTGGTATCTCGTGGCATAACGCTCCGGTTGCCTGTTTATGCATAATACTTCGGAACATCTACCGCTCTTTAAGTGCTTATACTCTCGCCTCGATGTCGAATACTGAATGCAAGGGAGAATTTAACCTCACTCGTGTTTCATCTGATTTACATGTTATTCAGCTTGATGTTGCAGCTTATTGCAGAGATTTGGGTCTGCAGGGGAAATATATTCCTGTAGTTCACCGTGCGATGCTCTCGTGTTTCTTTTTATGAAAAGCGCTTTCGTCTGTCGCTCTCATTTCAAGCCTACAGGCCTCGCAACAATGAACGTCAATGCCTCCTCATTTAACCCTCGTGTTTACAACGAGATAAACAATAACAAGCAAAAGGCTATTAAGAGTAATAAGGCAGTCCGGATCCTCTGATACACGAAGCCAAGCGATGCCACTGCGCAAGAAGGAATATCAGAAAGCTACACAAGCACATGCAGGCTAAAAGCACAAGCAGAAGCCGTTGAGAGAGGCTGACCAACAGGCGAACTATCGATGCCCCCAAATGGCCACATCAGTCGTTTGAGTTCGAGTCGATTGTAAAGGGTTATGGCCCTCCTTCCCCGGGCTCTCCCTGTGTTAAGAACTCCATTTTTGAGATCCCTTGAGCCTTATGCCTTTCATGAATTGCAGAGTGATTTCCATAAACGTTGCCTAACGATGGTATTGAAATCGCTACTGCGGTTTTAGGGAATATCAGGCCAGATTGCTATTTTGCATTCTCTCTCTCTCTCTCTCTCTCTCTCTCTCTCTCTCTCTCTCTCTCTCTCTCTCTCTCTCTCTCTCTCACTCTCTCTCTCTCTCTCTCTCCCTCCCTCTCTCTCTCTCTCTCTCTCTCTCTCTCTCTCTCTCTCTCTCTCTCTCTCTCCCCCCCCCTTCTTTCTCTCTCTCTCTCTCTCTCTCTCTCTCTCTCTCTCTCTCTCTCTCTCTCTCCCTCCCTCTCTCTCTCTCTCTCTCTCTCTCTCTCTCTCTCTCTCTCTCTCTCTCTCTCTCTCTCTCTCTCTCTCTCTCTCTCTCTCTCTCTCTCTCTCTCTCTCTCTCTCTCTCTCTCTCTCTCTCTCTCTCTCTCTCTCTCTCTCTTTCGATATGTCTGTCTATCAATTTATCTTACTCTCTTTTTAACAAGTTATAAAACTTGCTTGCTAGGGTCTCTTGTTATTCATTTTAAAGCACTC
>NC_061861.1:17690492-17700492 GCF_019202785.1 Penaeus chinensis | reverse complement strand
TTAAAACTTTCGTCATCGCCTGGTAAACCCTAAGAGCAAAGTTATCACACACACACACACACACACACACACACACACACACACACACACACACACACACACACACACACACACACACACACACACACACTCACACACACACACACACACACACACACACTCACACACACTCACACACACACACACATATATATGTGTGTGTGTGTGTGTGTGTTTATACGCAAATACATAGATGTAGATACAGATATAGATACATAAATATATATACATATACATTTATGAATATATAATAGAAGTAACGGTAATAATTATTAGTATTGGTAATATTATAATAATTAGTATTAGTAGTAGTTGCTGTAATAGTAGAAATAGTTTCATAATGATAAATGATAAAATTAATAATAATGGTGATGGCATGAATAATGGTGATGATAATGATAGCATTAACGATGTTGATTACTGTTGTTATAATGACCATCATTTGAACTATTATTACTATTATTATTATTATTATTATTATTATTATCATTATTATCATTATTATAATTGTTGTTATTATCATTATCTTTATTTCCATCATTTCCATCATCACAACCATTATTATTATTATTGTTATTATTATTGTTATTATGATCATCATAATCAGTACTCTCATTATTGACATTATTATTATCATTTATAGTAGTAGTAGTAGTGGTATCCACAGCAGCAGCAGTAGTTACACGATTTTTTTGCATTTAACCACGATTAAGCAAAGATTATAATTACTGCTTATATTACGTGCATGGCTTTAAGATTTGTCTTGCTTTTTCATAGGCACACAAGGCCTTGTCTATCAAAGGGTATCTAGCCGGTTAGGTTAATACTGACACGTCGTAAAAAATTACTTTAATATAATCTGAAATAATTACTTGATCGCAGGCTTTTAAAAAGTCCGTTTCTAAATAGATAATTGGTATGATTAAATGCTCATATAAAACTTTAATTGGCCTAATAGGTTCATTATCATCTACCAAGTGTATAAATTATGCCATTGTCAGAAATTGTCAATTAATGTTCGAAAATTTGTGTTTAACCTGCACCAGTTATATTCATGATGGTGACGATGAAAGTGATGATGGTGATGATGGTGATGATGGAGATGATGGTGATAATGGTGAGCATTACAATGATAATGATGATGGTGTTAGTGATGGTGATTATAATAATGACTGTTAGTAAATAGCGATAATAGTAAAGATCTATTATCGTGATGGTGAGGATATAAATGATCATGACATGGATGGTGGTAATGATATTGATGTTGAAGAGCAAGGGAAGAGCAAGGATCTTCAATTTCACTGCTCTATATTGCCCTTAATTAAGATTCTCGCCCGAAATTCCCCACGAGAAGACCTAAATTAAATTCCAGGTCACGTTACATAAAACTTTTTTTTTTTTTTTAGATAATGCAACATATATGAACGGTAATAATACAAGAAAAAAATATAACTGAAAACAATATTTTTAAAACTGTCATTATAATGATAATGATAGAGATAATGATGAATTAGAAGAATAGCAATCATGATAACTACAACAATGATAATGAAGATTATAATGATGATAATAACAATAATGGTATTTAATTATCATTAATTGTCATTATTATTATTAGATGCTGTAGTATGATTTATCATTATTATTTTATCATTATTATGATTTTTATCATCATTATCATTATTACAATTTCTATTATTTTTATTATCACGATTATTAAAATCTTTATACTTTTTTGTGCTTTGTTTCTGTTTAACTTCTTATCATCAACATCACATCAACATACCATCGTCATCGATATGTCGAGATCGCTTTTGATTCGATAATTAAAAGTTGAATTTGGTTCAAATTATAAAGATGTTTGTGCCACGTAGAATTTATTGTGCCACGTAGTGTTTATTTTCGTATTTTTATTTTGAAGGCATATCAATATAGAACATTTTAGTGTTATAAATAATAGAGAAAATGATAATCATCTATAAATTTGTAGGTGCCAATTCCGATTTTCCCATTGTGCCAAGGAATAAACTGTGAGAAGAATATATAGTCCAGAGTAACGTGTAGGAGAGGGAAATTGTGCAAGTTAGGAGGGTAAGATCGATGACTTTTTGTCCAAGCAATTGCGGAAAATACCGACTCGTGTTTTATTATTTTATTTATCGTAATGGTCATCGAGTTATAATTAACCAGAGGGAGGGTTAAAGTTGGAAGTTAACCGTAAATTAGAGCTGATTTAGTAAATTAATATTCCTGTCATTTTCTGATTTTTATCATTGCTAAATTCAAACCCACTATAATATGCCACCTTGTTATTATTATTATTATTATCATTAGAGTACAGAATAAAATAAATTGGTTAAAACCGTTTTTTAAGATTGTTATATCTTTTGCACAAACTCAGCAGAGGAATAAAATGTATCCACCTCACGAAGCTTAAGACTGTTAAATCATGTTCCTCAAATAAAAAATAATTAAATCAGTATTTATTTATCTATTTAACATTATTATTATTATTATTAGTAGTATTATTATAATTATTATTATTATTAGTATTAGTATTATTATTATTATTATTATTATTATTATGTTTAGGGTTTCTTTCAAATCCAAAACCCCCGGTAACATTTTCTTTATGAAATTGGAATTGATCTTGACAAATTGGCAGCAGTTATTTAGCAGAATATATTTCATTATGTAATATGAAACATTCGATCATTGTTATTATCATTATCACCATCGTCATTATCATCACCATTGTACTTTTTATATCAGTGTTATTACATCACCATCATTATCATTGTGTTATCATTATCAGTGTTACTACTATTACTACAACTACCTCCCTCATTTCTACATTTACTGCTACTACACTACTACAATAGCACCCGCTACTATCAATCATAATGGCCAGTCTTAATATAATAGGCAGCAATTAGACAAATAACTTGACTGTCTGTAACATGGATCATAACAATAACAATACAATGCATCGTAACCTGTGAATCACACAGTGACGCATCGGTCTTATAAGCCAGTGGAAAAAGCTTGTGTATCGGTGAATTGATGCCATATCCAAACAGTTGAGGAAGGACTCGATTCTCCAATTGAGACAGCCTTTGTATTCAGAAGGAGGTTCGGAATGGAGTTCGTGATGGGCAAATGTGTTTTATTAGGTCTTTACCGAGGAGGAAACGAACACCACAGGAATCTATTCAACTGCCGAACCACTGAAACGATCGGATCATAAGGCAAGTCAGGAAACTATGAGTGGTTCGGTGTGTAGGAAGCGGAGAGAGATATTGATCAGTTGAGTTAAAGAGGGAATGGAAATCGAGTATTGTACAGGGAGACGGGGATGGGAGTGACATTGTGGGCAGAATGAAAGGTATGTCATGATTATTGTTGTTCTTATCATTTTGTACCAGACAAGTTAATATCATATTTCATTTACTTTCGATGTTTCGATATTCAATATTCACAATAGCTTAATCACTAACAAGTCAGTTACTAATCCTGCCTATCTCCCCTGTTTACCCTTTAAGAGATATTTATTGTTAATCATGTTAATAAATAGTAATGATTACATATCCTTCTATATATATCTGTATATATTATACATATATATATATATATATATATATATGTTCACACACACACAAACACACACACACACACACACACACACACACACACACACACACACACACACACACACACACACACACACACACACACACACACACACACACACACACACACACACACACACACACACACAAACACACACACACACACACACACACACACACACACACACACACACACACACACACATATATATATAGAATCATAATAGCAGAATTTTCTTTTGCAATTCACACAGATTGTAACTATAACACTTGATTTTTTACGTTCAAAAAGACTGTGCCATCAACTCATAAATAAAGGGGTTAGAACTTGCTTATACATTTTAAGGAGCCTCCTCCCTCCCAATATTATTAATGATGATAAAATAATGTTAATTATTATAATAATAAAAAAGTAGTTCATGTCAGAATGAAATAGACGGATATGAAATACGTGAGAGAGCGAGCGAGCGAGAGAGAGAGAGAGAGAGAGAGAGAGAGAGAGAGAGAGAGAGAGAGAGAGAGAGAGAGAGAGAGAGAGGAAGGGAGAGAAAAAACAACAAAACAAAGGTTTATGACAAGAATAATACGGACTACAATTGATTCAATAATGATGCCAAAAATAAAAAGGCAGATCACAAGTCATTATTTTCCCCCGTTGCCATGAGCTCCACGAAATTATCCTTATCAAAAAATTAACAAGACATTATTCAATTCGTCCTTTCAAACTAAACTGCCTTTTTCACCATTCATTATTTTCGAGCATCATTATTATACGTAACATATTTCGCATATAAAGTTATAGATTCACCACAGAGATAATTTGGAGTCCGACCGTAATGGGATCTGTATTGCCATGTAAAGTGGTTGCACGAACATATGTAAATGCCTTGTCAATGGAACTTAATCTCCATTGTGGTTCCAAAAGTGTAGATAGTTTTTTTTTTTTTCTCTCTCTCTCTCTCTCTTCCTCTATCTTCGTTTCTTGTTTTTTCTTTCTTTTTTTAATTATTTCTCTTTTTGTATATTGTTTTCTTCCTATCTCTCTCTTATTCCTTCTATTTCTCTCGCTTCATCACTCATTCTGTCTCATTCTCTCTATAATTCTGTCCGCTGTCTCTCTCTCTCTCTCTCTCTCTCTCTCTCTCTCTCTCTCTCTCTCTCTCTCTCTCTCTCTCTCTCTCTCTCTCTCTCCCTCTCTCTCTCTCTCTCTCTCCCTCTGTTCATCCCCAAAATATAAAACACTGTAGCCTGTCAGCCTGTTTCTGACAACCCACATCGCTTGCTAATTTATTGAAATCGATTCTTTAATAATTTGACGTTGTATCGCACAAAAGAGGCAATTTTGCAATTTTCTAATTTTCGCCAACATAACAAGGTGCTCGATGTATGATAATCGCCGTGGTTTGTTAGGCATCCCGCGGCGAGAAGATGCATTGGCTTCGCAAAGAGAGGAAGACGAAATGAGTGTAAAGTCAGAATCAAAATAGAGTGAAAATTAATATGTATGTATGTATGTATATGTGTGTGTATATATATGTATGTATATATGTGTGTATGTGTGTGTACAAATATGTATATACATATGTATATATCCATATACATGTATATATGTGTATGTATTGGTATATATATATCATATATAGATAGAGATAGATATAGATATGACTGTTCATTTGATCACATTCATCCTAGCGACTTTCATTAGAATTATTACAAATGACATAATTACACTTCTGTGTATTAAAGAACTCAAATGAGTTTTACCGCAGTTTTAAATTTTTTATGATCATTTGGACAAATTTACATAAACTTCCATTAAAACTTTCTCACTTGAACCGAGACAAAATTTGCCGCTATTACTTATAAATTATACAATATAGCTAAAGTTTCATATTTCATTTACTTCTTATCTCTTCATCTGGCATGCAATGTTGCAGAGCGCAAGGGGTGTTGTGGAGGGAGGGGGGGAGGGGGGAGATATTTATAGCACGCTATTCCTAGACCTTCAATCTAGTGCAATATTTTGGAGGATGCTTTCAGTGTGGCATTTGTTTCGTGTTGGCTGCAACTGAGATTTTGCATAAGCATAAGCTCCGTAAATACAAGTGATGGAATACTGGTTTATTTTTAAAAGATGTATCTGTATACATGTATCTATTATATATATATATATATATATATATATATATATATATACATATATATACATATATATACATATATGTACTGTATGTATACGTGCATATATGTTTAAACACACACACACACACACACACACATATATATATATATATATATATATATATATATATATATATGCGTTCATCTATTTATAAAAACAAATATATATATATATATATATGTATATACATACATATGTGTGTGTGCGTGTGTGTAATATGCATTCATATATATTATATCTATATTACATTTTATATATATATATATATATATATATATATTTATATATTATATATTGTACAGGGTTAGTATAAGTTTTCCTTAACTTATGTAAACATAGCCCATTCTCTTTGAATGATTTCGTGTATATGCGTGCGTGTGCGTGTATGCGTTCCTTGGGACCTTTCCCATGACCAAAGCAAGGTCGGTGACCCATTCAGCACGACCTTCACTTGGCTCCAAGCTCCGTGCTCATACACACCTTCTGTAAGTATTGCCAATGTATTGGCATATACAGCACTTGTTTAATTTAATGAATGACGAATTTACAATTGTTAGTAATGTAACAATCCTAATAATGGTCTCTAAAAATTTAGTCTCCACTTTTTGTTCCTATGAAGGAGAAATCTGAACTCGGAAGCACCTTTTTCGAGACGGCTGACAAGGGTCTGTTTTGGTTTGACATCTCGCCGACAAACAAGTTGTCTGGAAGACCCCCTTCTGTACAACCTCAATGTCTCGTCTCTTGCTAATGCAACTATTATTTACCTTGTATAAATTGTAAATATATTGGTGAAATGTGTTATGTGAATATAATTACCCTGGAGAAATACTCGCTCATCTCAGGATCAAAACTGAACTGAAAAAGAGGTAGAAATAAGGAAAACCTCGACATATATATATATATATATATATATTATATATATATTATATATGTATTATATATATATTATATATATTATATATATTATATATATTATATATATATAATATATATATATGTATATATACATATATAATTTGCATTCATATATATATATATATATATATACACACATACATGTGATATATATGTATATACATATGTATTATATATGAATAGATATCACATATATGTGTGTATATATATATATATATATATATATATGTGTGTGTGTGTGTGTGTGTGTGTGTGTATGTATGAATGCATATATCCCTATTTCATTCTCTCTCCATCTATCTATCTTTTGCTGTGCGAGTGACGGACATGCGGACAGCCAGTGCGAGACAGAAACAGATAGACAGATAGATAGACGAAGAGAGGATGGAATAGAGAGAGGACTTTTTGCTTCGTCACTATTTTTAGTAGGCTTGGATTATGAGCAGTAGGCCTAATTATCAAGGCATCCTCGCGAGATCAATGAGGCCGCAGTTCATTAGTATCTGTTATTCAAGTCAAAAAATTATAAAATTTCACATTTCTTGAAGGGTTGTCAGGTAACCGCGGTGATTGGGTGATGGATGCCGTGTCAAGGTTACAACTGTGAATATATGCATGCGTATATATATATATATATATATACATATACATATACATATACATATACATACATACATACATACATACAAGTACACACATATAAATATACATTATATACCTATCCAACCATCTATCTATCTGTATATACACATATGTGTGTGTGTGTGTATATATATGTATATATACATTATCTATCTGTCTTCCTGTCTATATATAGATGTATATATATACATTGTAGTGAATGTGGGAACGAGCGCAGCGCCGTAACACAAGTTAGACGCAGTCCAGTAATCAAAATATGCAAAGCAAGTCACCACCCTCTTGGAAGTGGCAGGAATGACCACTTGATGCACCCTTTCTCCTATCGAGCCTAAGCAGAGGGAGGGAGAGAGCAGCAAGGTTGAACACTACTACGGTTTTTCCAGCCCTGTCCTCTTCGGCGAAAATTGTAAGCATATTGGTATATTTCGAATACGAATTTTCTTCATTCGGGATTAATATATAAATATATCATGCACTTAATTCGATGTTATCTTTCTATAACTATACAGAATTAATTAAATTATCACCTAGAGCCTCCTAGTAAAATAGTTGATAATAAATACGCAAATAATGAATAACTAAGTAATATACTAAATAAGTATTTAGCAAAAGGACATTTATGCTTATGAAAAATTTGAGAATTACTATCGATTGACAAAGTGATGATGAGTAACAGGAAATAAAATATTTGACCTCTAAAATTTGTATAATATTTATAAGATTTTAAGATTCTCACCGTGAAGAACTTTTGACACGCCTAACTACACTAATTTACCTTATTAAACAATGATATATATAATGTAATATATATACATATATATATATGAGATAAAAATAAAAAAAATGTCTTAAGTCGAAAAGATCGATCTCACAAGAAATAAAATTTATAAAGGTCATGCTAAGAAGTGTTATTTGCAACTCTCCTTTCAGCTCAAATATCGCCAATATGACCAGGTGGCGTAAACAGAACACGTGTATCACACACACACGCACAAACTGGCGTTTTGCGTGGGCATTAAAAGCCAATGTCATGCGCCCACCAGGGTTTTTTAATTTTCTCTCATTCTTTTTCTTTCTCACATTAAACTCTCTCATTTGACTGTTCAGTAACATTTTCCCCCAATGATTTTGGTTTCATGACTATCAGTGTATATATATATATATATATATATATATATATATATATATGTATATGTATATATATATATATATATATATATATATATATATACATATATATATGTGTGTGTGTGTATATATATATATATATATATATATATATATATATATATGTGTGTGTGTGTGTGTGTGTGTGTGTGTGTGTGTGTGTATATATATATATATATATATATATATATATATATATATACATAATATCACTATACCTATGGATGTCCTTTGAAAAGCCCCTTCCTAAAGTATAGTTATATATCTTTATATATATATATATATATATATATATATATATATATATACATATACAGATATATACATATATACATATATATATATATATATATATATATATATTTATATATATTATGCCGGTCATGTTTGCTCATACTTTTCCTTTCTCTTTTTTTATGCTCCTTGCGTTTTGAAATCTATTTTCTGTACCGTGGTTATTAACTGACTTTTTTCAACGTTTCTATGTCCGTTTCAAAAATCTTTTCTATTTTATCTTTCGGTCTTCTCTTGAGCCTATTTATAATGAAGTATTCTCATTTATGAGGTTTTAATTTAAGTCTATGCCATTTGGATTCCTGTTTTTTTTTTGTTTTTTTTTCTGATATCTGAGTTACATTTTTTTTTTTTACTGATGTAACACAAAGTCGCTCACTTTCTCCTCTCGGTTTGCACAAAAATCTCGTTTCACGTTTAGTACGGCATCTGCTTGCTTCCCTGCTTCTATTCCAGCTCTGCGTTCATTAAAGCCTTTAACCAACATTTTTCAGGGAACACTATTGTAAGCTTTTATTCTTGGGTTATCTTTATTTAGCGTCATTTCCCTCGTCTATCTAGAGACGCTGATTCAGGGCTTCTATTTTGATACGCTTCTGAGTGGCTTTTAAATAGAAATTCTATATATGTATATACAAACACTCACGCAATCACATCAAAGCACACAGTCTGTGTGTGTGTGTGTGTGTGTGTGTGTGTGTGTGTGTGTGTGTGTGTGTGTGTGTGTGTGTGTGTGTGTGTGTGTGTGTGTGTGTGTGCAACATAGATATCTCTATACTATATATGTCTGTGTAGAATGTTTCCGTATGTCTGTACGTGTGTGATTGTATGAAGTCACTTTCATGTTAGTGTGTACATTTTGTACAAATATAATCCCTTCATTCTCAAGAATCGAGGTGCTGATAAATGTATAGACATTACACTCAACATCTCACAATAATCCATCGAAAAGATAATTCTTTGGTGCAGAAAATTTAATCTAAATTTCAGCATCCCATTTCGAACTCCATAGTATAATGATAAGAGGGAAGGAACCCGAGGAAACACACCGCATTTGGGGAAACTTACAAGAAATTCTACACAAACATTTCCAAGTTATGTACCATATATAACCAAAAGAGCACAATTC
>NC_061861.1:17677992-17682992 GCF_019202785.1 Penaeus chinensis | reverse complement strand
ATGATCAAGGGGATAAATTCTAGTCTTGCTTAGTAATTGTGATTGTTTACGTGTCGTCTCAGAAGCTCAGTTTTATCATGGTACTATGGCTAGGATATAACTAACACTTCATCCAAAAGATTTCCTGTAGTTAATATCATTGCAGAATAAACTAAAGGGAATAAAGATTTAAAAAATAAATAACCTGTCACATTTTAAATATCTGCACTTCCTTCAATCCACCGGCACCTTATAAGCTTCACTTTACAGTCGCCTTTTCAAGAGTAGCCATGATTGTAAATATGGCGTTGTCACACACGAAACATTCCTGTGCATTAACTATTTCGAGTAATAAGCATTTTCATTCAGGTTTGCTCTTTCGGTCCTCCCTGTGTTCACCTGGCCCTGCTGAACATGAGGATGAGCAGAAGCAGTAGAAAGTGGGTCACAGGGTTGGTAACAGGAGCTCCACTAAGTCCTCCCTGTTGTACTGCTGCTTGATGTTGGCCTGGGGTCAGAAGCATTAAATTATGAATCGATAACTACAAAGTTTACACACGTAATACTAACATGCTTGCACCAAAGCACTGTGTTAACATAATTACAACAAGGGAAAAGTAAAGACTTCACTTAATTATCTATAATAAACATTTTCAACTCTATTCAGACACTTGATTAAAATTTCCTTGTTCAGCAACGAGCTTTTTCAAATGGGATTCTTACTACTCATCTTAACTTCCATAGTGATAATTGCTACAATTATTAATATAGTATAAGCACTTATCAATACTCTCCAGTGCTCTCCCACAACATATTATTACTCCCGACATTCTTCTAATATGCTTGTGTAACCTATCAAAACTTGTCTGCTAGTTGTTAACACTATCTGAACTTCTTTACACTTCTGGCTATTGACTTCTTACACCCCATTATCATTTCCCACATCCTATAAGCACTCCATTCAGTACCCAGCAAGCCTTAACACATACTGTACTGGATCCTACTCATTACAATAATCTAACTTGTGTTTCGTCCCTCTCCCCACCCACCTACCATGCTGCAGGTTTCATCCTACCATAGTATACATTTTGTCTCTCTTCCGCCTTTCTACCATGCAATAGTGTCCGTTCCACTCACTCAAGTGCTGTATGTTCAATTCATCTTTTCTTACCACCCCCCTTCCCATATATCAACCAGACTGCATGATCCATCAACCTTTCCCCGTTCACCTCTGTGCTGTACACCCTTCTCTGCAAACTTAAGTTATCTTCATCCCTCTTCTAGCGAACCCACAATTTTGTATGATCTGTCACCCTTGCCCACCTACCTATGCTGTATTTGTTCTCATTCCCTGCCTGCCTAGGTGCTCTGCAGTATATCCCCATTCCCTGATAGTAGGTGCTGTACTATCCATCCCTCTTCCAGCTAACCTTTCGTGCTGCTGTACAATCTGTCCTCATACCCTACTCACCTATGCGCTGTATAGTCCGTCCCCATTCATCTCCCAGCAATGGGCTCTACGATTCGCCGCAATTCCCCATACACTTATATGCTGTACCATCCACACCCATTCCCCTATCTATGAGCTACCCTCCTCTCCTACTGTACCATTATTTATCAAATACTCCTCAGGATATATGAGTGTTCTATAACCTGTCAGTGCTACCCCACGTTATATTATTACCCCTGACAATCTTTTAATATTCTGTTCCCATTCGCCGCCCACTTACCGTGCTGAACGTGGACGGTGATGACAGAAGGCGGAAGGTCCGAGGGGCTGCAGCTGTATTCCCCGCTGTCGGTGTCTCGAACGTTGCTGATCATCACCTGACTACGGGTCTTCCTCGGGAACTTCTCCGTCTGTGGGGAAAAGATACGCCTCGTGGTTCATAAAAGGTTGGTAGATGCATTCTCAAAATTACTTATTTTTTTACTTATTATCATTATCATTATTATAAGGGTCTTTCTTGGGAGGTACGTCTGTTTAAAAAAAAAAAAAAAAAAAAAAAAAAAGAAGAAGAAGAAGACGCCTCGTGTTTTATGAAGGGTTGGTAACTGCTTAAAAAAAAAAAAAAAAAAAAAAAAAAAATCTGTTAACATTGGGCGTTCTCTGGGAAATTCTCCCTCTGTGTAAAAGCAGGCCTCGCTGTTATACAGGGTTATTACATACATTTTATATATAATATTTATTTATCTGTTTCCTCAATATTATTATTATTCTCTTAACACTCTGGATATTCTTTGGGAATCTCTCGCTCTGTGCCAATAAAATCGCCTTGTGGTTCATAAACTGGTTGATGGATACTTTTTTTTTTTTTTTTTTTACCTCGATTCAGTGGAGTTAATTTCCGTTTGGAGTGTATTTCCAGGAAATTTTGATTTCGTTCGAGATTGATCAAGGAGGAAAAAGTGTGTTCGTGATTTTCAATGCTCAAAGAACTTTTTTTTCCGAATCTGGGGCACGCTTGCATAAACATGTCTGCAAGATTCATCCATTTAAAAAAAATATATGTATTCGCGTGTATAGCTTGGTTGACGCATAAACCATAAAGATGTATGTCAAAGAGACGAATTTGAATGGTATTTTGCGAAATATCTTAGTTGCCTGTCGACGAAAAATTGTTATTATAGTTTATACAATTTAAATCTGTCTGAAATGACATGTAGTTATCATGAATCCAACAGTTCCCCCAAAATATTATCATTTCTCTTATCAAAAGCTGAGCATTCATTCATTTATATATATATATATATATATATATATATATTTATTTATTTATATTAATTTAGTCGTTTGTTTGTTTACATAAATAAACCTGCATCAAAGCCATAACAAAATCCAACATACCTGAAAGAATAAGCACATCGAGTTTCCACTTTATTTTTCATTAGTTATTATTTTTTCCCTAGCTGAAGCAACCATCCGAGCACCGTTTTCTATGGACCTGGACTTGAGTGAGGGATAACTATCATATTTTTCCAATGGTTGATTTCTGCATGTTCTAAATACATGGATGTATTTCAGGTAAAAGAATATCGGGGTAAAATCTGCTTATCACATATGGCCCTTGGTCTTTGAAGAAATGACAGGTATATATATTTTCGAATATAATCTCGTCGCAGATTTCTCTCATATAAGTAAAGAAAGTGGTGTACATAACATCATGTATTTTATTCCTAATAAAAGATAATGAATAATTGGATATACAGATAAATGAACAAATACATAAGGATGATAATATAATAATGAAGATGATAATGATATTGAAGAAGATAATGATAACGACAATGATAACGATAACGATAATGACTATGATGATGATCAATCGTTTAATCAAGATATAAGGAATATGATAATTAATAATGATTGAGAATGATAATGACATCAAAAATATAACATAGCCAAAAGCAACCACATTCCCATAATTCACTTATATCTTCCGTTTATTAATTGTTCCTTGTTATCTCTCTTCTTCATTCGCTGGCTAATATAAAGCCACATATCAACTAAATTATCATTCTGTCTTAATCGCATTACTGACTTCCTTTTTAAAAAAAATCAGTGAATGGAGTAGGCGCAAAAGGGCTATTTAGCTCATTAACATTGATTTCGAATATTATGATAATTCTGATATTTATATTCATGAGATTCCAAATGATCATGGTATTAATATGATGTGATAAAACTTATGTGATGATATAAACTTTATCTCAATCAAAGTAGTGGTGTAATGATGAAAAATATGAATAAAAGAATAGTCAGGTAAAGATGGTATAAACAGTATAATACATGGGATCACAATATTTTTTTTCAATAGAACATGTAGGAAGTAATCTACATATTATATATGTGTTTTTTCTATCTCTTCTCCCCGAGATTATCTTTCATTATGAGGATCGAATACTTTGCTCTCATTATAAATAAGTTCGTATTCCACTACCTGTATTAAGAAATTCTCTTATAGTAATAACCATACGGAAAATAATTGCTATATTACTTCTTGTGATATTATAGTGTCGCATCCTCTTCGCGTACCTCGATGCTATTGGCTCTCCTCAACGCATGGTTCTGGGGTGACACTAATAGTTTTCGAGTTTTTTTTATAGTTTTTAGACAAGCTTTCCCAAACTAAGATTGATTTTTTTTCTTTCACTACCATGGATTCTTCTCGTCGCCTGAGTCATATTTCCCATACTAGTATAACTTCCCTTATTTTACTATTTTACCATATTCACTGTATTACATAATGTTCAGCCTGCCACTGGTTCTAAATACTCACCCTTCTGCGTTATATTGAGATCACTATCTCTTTATCTCTCTCTCTCTCTCTTTCTCTTTCTTTTTCTTTTTCTCTCTCCCCTTCCACCCCCCCCCTCTCTCTCTCTCTCTCTCTCTCTCTCTCTCTCTCTCTCTCTCTCTCTCTCTCTCTCTCTCTCTCTCTCTCTCTCTCTCTCTCTCTCTTACCTTATGACGCACGTCGCTGCCCCGATTACGGAGGTATTTAGATGGTGTTTAATTTTAGCTCCAGGATCTTGCGAGAAAAATTTTCCTGTCTACGCCACACAGGAGTCTTGCTGAGTACTGTACCCGTTTTTTTTTTTTTTTTATCACTAACGAAATACTGTCTCTTTATCTCTCTCTCTTTCTCTTTCTTTTTCTTTTTCTCTCTCCCCTTCCCCCCTCCCTCCCCCCTCTCTCTCTCTCTCTTTCTCTCTCTCTTTCTCTCTCTTTCTCTCTCTCTTTCTCTCTCTCTTTCTCTATTTTTCTCTCTCAGCTCTCACTCTCGCTCTCTTGCTCTCTTGCTCTCGCTCTCGCTCTCGCTCTCGCTCTCGCTCTCGCTCTCGCTCTCTCTCTCTCTTTTTCTCTTTTTTTATCTCTAATTGGATTTTTTTTATTTCCTTCTTCGTTACATTGAGATTGCAAAACGAAATACTGTCTCTTTATCTCTCTCTCTTTCTCTTTCTTTCTTTTTCTTGTTCTCTCTCCCCTTCCTCCCTCTCCCTCTCCCTCTCTCGCTCTC
>NC_061861.1:17657992-17660492 GCF_019202785.1 Penaeus chinensis | reverse complement strand
GATCCTTGCGGAACACCAAAAGGTACTTCTTGTTTTGATGACATACTATTATTGATTCTTACCGATTGGGTCCTTGTATATAAATAACTTGTAAACCAAAAGGTATCAATTTTATGATTTACTAATTTGTTAAGGAGAATTTCATGGTTAACACTATCAAAAGCCTTAGAAAGGTCGCATAATGTGAGTAAATTTACCTGATTTTTGTCAATGTTATTATAAATCTCATCAGTGATTTGCAGTAAAGCTGTTTCAGTTGATAACCTATTTCTAAAACCATGTTGTGTTTTAGATAATAAGTTCTTGGCCTCCAGGAAATTCGTCAGTTGATTTGCTACAATTTTTTCAAGAATTTTGGATAATATAGGGAGTATAGTAATAGGGCGATAATTATTGACATCGTCTATATCCCCCGACTTGAAAATTGGTGTTACTATACCATGTTTCCAAAGCGATGGAAAGACACCAGTGACCAGAGAGGTGTTAATAAAAACCGTCAAATAATGTAGAGTTGCGGGTAGACTATCTCTGATAAAGCGCAAAGCAATACCGTCTGCTCCTACAGCATTTGTTTCGCTAAGGTGTTTTATTACTAAGATGATTGTTTCTACGTCCACTGGTTGTGGTCTGAAAAAATTAGTTGTAATCCTTTTCCGATCTGTAGAGAGAGAGAGAGAGAGAGAGAGAGACAGACAGACAGACAGACAGACAGACAGACAGACAGGCAGACAGGCAGTCGTTTTCTTACATTTTTGTTTTCTCAAACGATTTTCGTTCAATGTCAGTAATTCTTTTTTGCAATCTCTATTTCCAATGACTTATTAAGTCATGCATCATTTATTGTTCTCCTGCATTTAATTATATTATATAATATTTATTTACTTATTTTCAGATTGGTTTCTTTCCTTCTTTTTTCTTATTTCTTTTTCTTCTTCTATTATTATGAACTCTTTTTAAGCTAATATTCTGCTCTAATATTTACCTACTAGTCCCAGTACCTCTTTGTTTACATATGACGTCACAACTAAAGCGGCCAATCACATATTCGGCTGTAATATCCCTGATAAAACATTGGTGAACGCTTTGTAGATTGTTAATGACGACTTAAATCTTGTAAGTGAGGTTTAAAAAAGATGTTAATTACGTTATAACTTATAAAAGAAGTCACGGAGTAACGTTTTCATCAGGATTACTTACAAATGCTGTTTACGATAACTTATGAATGGTATTAAGGAAATGATTATTTTGTATATGACGTCAAAGGTAAAGATAATATTGGTTTAGCTGGTGTTTGAAAAAAATGATTAAATTACTTTTGGAGACTTGTAAACAACGGTTAAGGAATATAACTTTTATAAGACGTTTGTTATTATAAATTCCAAGTTTCTTATAATAGGATATCGTTTTTAATAACTTTTTTTAATTAGCTTTTACGATACGAAATCTTGTGAATGTCATTTATTAAGATAAGTTAATGTGAAAGAGAAACTAATTTTCGTTTGTTTATAAAAGGTAACTTGTAAATATGGTTTTCGAAGAGAAGATGTCTATCACTAATATTTGTTAAAATAAGAAAACAACAACAACAACGTCTGTAATAAGATAACTTGTAAACAAAATCTCCAGCCTCCAATACATACATACATACATACATACATACATACATACATACATACATACATACATACATACATACATACATACATACGTACATACATACATACATACATACATACAAACCTAATACATGCATAATACATGCATGCATACATACATACGCACGCGCGCTCACACACACACACACACACACACACACACACACACACACACACACACACACACACACACATACACACACACACACACACACACACACACACACAAAGAGAGAGAGAGAGAGAGAGAGAGAGAGAGAGAGAGAGAGAGAGAGAGAGAGATAGAGAGAGAGAGAGAGGGGAGGGAGAGAGAGAGAGATGTAAACGTGTGTGTGTATACAGTGCATCGCAATACCTTGTTTGACAGTTAAGTAATGAGTTTTCTTCAAAACTCCATTCATTACCTAAAAATTGAAAGAAGAAAACGGAGAAAGAAAGAAAGAAAGAAGAAAACGGAAAACTCTTATAGACGAAAAAGCAACATTTCATATCAACAAAACACACAAAGCAAATTAAGATTCCTTCATATAATCAAATGTAAATTTATCATTCACTCTTCCTCTACCTGCCTGCCATTCCGTGAAAATCAAGTGCAATAAATAAACTAAAATGAGCTTCAATACTTGGCCATATAAGTTATCTTTACAAATACAAAATGAATAAATCTACAACAACAAAAAAAGTTTAATGATGCAATTTATAATCCTTCTTACATAACTTTACTTTAGTGACGACGATTCGGAATTCACATATTTCCAGACCCTGAGATTTCGAGATAAGTTAATATACATTTCTGTGCTTAGGGGTAAAGTAATAGAAATATATATAATGATGGTCATAGCGAA
>NC_061861.1:17650652-17657892 GCF_019202785.1 Penaeus chinensis | reverse complement strand
CCCTAACGGCCTTCTCTGCTTTTTTTTTCTTTTCTTTTTTTTTTTTGTGCAATTCTCAGCGCGGAAAGTGTTAGCAGGTGTTTTCCGTGTCAGTTGGAGATTCGAGTGGGAGAGGGCGCTGTGTATCTGGGTGTATTTGTTTGTTTATCTTCCTCTCCTTTTCGTCTCATTTTTCTATTTTTTTCTTCTTTTTTTTCTTTGTTTCTCTTTTTCCTTCTTTATCTCTTTCTCTTTCACCCCTATTCCCTCTTCCTCCCCCTTCCCACTTCCCCCCCTCCCTTTCCCTCTCCCCCTCCCTCTCCCTTTTTTCCCCTCTCTCTCCCTCTCCCTCTCCCTCTGCACCTCTCTCTCTATTTCTTCCCCTTCCCCCCCCCTCTCTATCTATCTATCTATCTATTTATCTATCTATCTATATTTATCTCTCTCTATCTATCTATCTATCTCTCTATCGATATATCTATCTATCTATCTATCTATCTATCTATCTATCTATCTACCTATTTATCTGTCTATCTACCTATCTATCTATCTATCTATCTATCTATCTATCTATCTAGCTATCTACCTATCTATATATCTATCTATCTATCTATCTATCTATCTATCTATCTATCTATCTATCTATCTATCTATCTATCTATCTATCTATCTATCTATCTATTTATCTCTCTCTATCTATCCCTTTCCCTATCCCTTTATCTCTATTTTTGCCAATCTATTTTCGAAACTCGAGTCCAACTTTCTCTATAACAAATATTATATTTTCTTCATATTTTATATCTTCTTCATTTTTTTTCTTTTTCAATTTCATTTATACTTTTGAAAACATAATATTTGTCCTAATCTCTTGTTAAGGTGATTTCTATTTTCTTCTCCTTCTTCTTCTTCATCTTCTTTTTCTTTTTATATTTCTTATTCTTCTCATTTTTCTTTTAATTTCTCTTCTTCTGTTTTATTTTGTTTTATTTTATTTTCATTTTATTTTTTATTTCATTTTCCTTTTTCTTATTATTTTTCATTTCCTTTTTCTTCTTCTTTATGCTCTTGTTCTTACTCTTGATCTCCCCCCTCCTGTTATTTTCTATCCTCTTCTTCTTCTTCTTCTTCTTCTTCTAGTCCTTATTCTTCTTACTCTTCCTCTTTCTCCTTTTCCTCCTCTTCTTCTTCTCCTCCTCCTCTTCAAACCTATCTTACCGGGATTGTAAATAAGAAACGGAGACTGAAATGCAGTATTTGATATTCATAAAATGTATATTAATCACGTAAGTTTTGCTACAACGACCATCAATCTAAATGTAGTGATTGATAGTGCAAGTTCTGCTACAAAATTACAGGTGGTTTCCTAACTAAATTTTCCCTTTGAATTATCTCATTATTGAACATCATTTACGTAATCTATTTCCATCATGTAGCCTTTTCATTATCGTTTTTTTCTGTTTTGTTTTTGCTTAAATCTATAGATGTTTACTTTGTTTTATCTCATTTGAGATATATCTTAAACAATTGCAGGTCAGTCTTTTTATGGAATACATACATACATATGTACATAATACATAAATACACGCACATATATATATACATATACATATACAGACACACACACACATACACATACACACACATACACACACAAACACACAAACACACATACACACACACACAAACAAACACACACATAAACATACATATACATACACACACACACATACACACACACAAACACATATACATACATATACATACACACACACAAACACACACATATACACACACACAAACACATATACATACATATACATACACACACACACACACATACACACACACACAAACACATACACACGCAAACACAAACACATACACACATACACACACCAACAAACATACACATATACATACATATACATATACATACACACACACACACACACTCACAATCCACACACACAAACAAACACACAAACACAAACAAACACACACACACATACACACACATACACACACACAAACACACACACACACACATATACAAATATATAATTAGCCAAATCACACCATTCTCATACTGACCTCAGACACCAATGCTCATTACCTACCCCCAACACCCCCCCCCCAAAAAAAAAAAAAAAAAAAAAAGTAATATAAAAGCCTCATTCCCCAGGCAGAGCTCAGGCACATGATGGCCACTTGCTCTAATTAGGGAAGAGGCGAGCAATCCCGGAGAGGGGAATGAGGGTTCATTAAGGAAGGCCAATGCATTACCTGGCTCCGTGGTGGCGGTGGCGGCGCCGAAGATGGCTGGGTCGTCAAGCTGCTTGTCTGAAAGGAGAGAGTCGGAAGATCGTGAATTGGAGGGGCGGGGGTGTGGGTGGGGGTGGGAGGGGAGGGGAGAGTGGGTTGAGACAGGCCAAAGGGACTCATAAGGGAATTATGTCGGGCGGAATAAATTTGTGTTTCTGTGTTGTGGTTTTTGTTCTGACACGCGTTTGTTATATGGGTATTGGTGAAGATGTACTTTTTGGATGCATACGTACACACATACACGAATGTACAAGCGCACGTTCGCGGACAGACATACACTCAAACACACGGACGTACGCACACACACACACACAAACACACATATACACATTCAAAACACGCAAGTACGCACACACGCACTCAAGCAAGTATGCACACACGCACTCAAGCAAGTATGCACACACGCACTCAAGCAAATATGCACACACGCACTCAAGCAAGTATGCACACACGCACTTAAGCAAGTATGCACACACACTCACACATCCATACATATATGTGTGCAGGCTATCAAGCCATCGATTTATGTATACATGATAATTCATCATTCAATCTTTATACCTATATATCTTAATATCAATTTATCTACCTACATTATCTGTCTGTCTAATAATCTTACTATATATCTATCTACAAAACGTATATAATAAAATACATAAAAAATACATACACGTTCGCACGCACACAAACACACACACACACACACACACACACGCACACACACACACACACACACACACACACGCATATATGTGTGTGAGTATGTGTGAATATTTATATGTATATATGTGTAATATATATACCTACACAAACATACATAAACATATGCACACACAAACACACTAATCAACACAAATCAGCATCATCACCTACCCACCCTAAAAAAAAAAAAAAAAAAAAAAAAAAAAAAAAAATCGAACTGACCTGAAACGACCAGATAGACCTGACGGCTGATCTTCGGGTCGGAGTTCACGTGACACTCGTACACGCCCGAGTCCCTGAGGGTCGCGAACCGTATCTCAAGGGTCCAGTCGTTGGAATTCTCAGGGTGGAGGACCTGGAGAGAGAGAGATAGAGACGTTTTAGGGGAAGGAAAGTGTGGGATGGATATATGTATATGTATGTTAATATATATAAATATATATATATATGTGTGTGTGTGTGTGTGTGTGTGTGTGTGTGTGTGTGTGTGCTCACACACACACACACACACACACACGCACACGCACACGCACACGCACACGCACACGCACACGCACACGCACACGTACACACACACACATACACACACACACACACATACACACACATATATGTATATATATATATATATATATATATATATATATATATATACGTATATATATGAGGCAAAGTATATATTTTTTAAGTAAAAAATTATTTTGACTTCTACGACACAGTTGTATCGATGCTATATATTATGTAATCACGGTCATAACCATCCTCATAAATAACAATGTTGCAATTATCATAATCAAAATTAACATAACTATAAACACTTCAATTATCGTGATTCTCACAGCGGTCATCATAACCATATTACAATAATTAAAAAAAAAATAATCCGGTTTCCTATCAACAATCATTCAACATAGTAAAAATAATGTGTAATACTAATATTTACCACGAAATCTTCTGCTAATATTAATAATAATGATAATGATAACATCATGATAACGATGATAACGATAATGATCATGAGAATTATAATGTTTGAATTATAACGATAATGACAATGATCATCGTAATGATACTGATGATAATAACAATAATGATAATGAAAATAATAATGATGATGATAATAATTATAACAAAAAATAATAATGGTGATGATGATGATGATGATGATGATGATGATGATGATGATGATGACAATAAGAGCAACGACAATAACAGCGATGATAATAACAATAATAATAACCACAATAATAGTAATAACAACAATAATAACAATAATAAGAATGATAGCGATAATGATACTTATGATGATAATGTAATGGTCATGATAATAACGATAATGATGATGATATAGTAATAGTAATAATGAAAATAATAATAACAATAACAAAAACAACAATAACAATAGCAATAATACCAATAACAATAACAACAATATCTCAAACAACATTATAATAAATTACCTCTTTTTTATCCACAATTCTGTCTTATATTTTTCTTCGTCTTCCTCTTTTTTCTTTCTCTCTCTCCTTTTTTTTTATACTTGTCAAATTGTTTCGAAATTTGCATTAGATATTAAAGCTCATTACGTGGCTTGTCAATTCATCGCTCAGAGGACAAACCCGTTTTCTTTGTGGTGAAGGGAGTCTATTTTATTCTTTCTAATATTTATTGATTTGCGATGGTGATGGTGGATATTACTGCTAATCTATATATATAATCTATATAATAGGGATATCAATGATGATGATGATAATCTTTATGATAACAAGAATGATAACAATAATAATAATAACAATAATAGTAATAATAATAATAATAATAATGGTCATAATAACGATAATGATAATGATAATAATAATAATAATAATGATAATAATAATAATAATTATTATTATTATAATGATAATTATAATAATAAAAACAATAATAATAATAATTATAATAATAATAATAATAACAATAATAATAATAATAATAATAATAATAATAATAATAATAATAATAATAATAATAATAATAATAATAATTAACCTAGCCACTGGGTGGGCAAGCCAGCCCAAGTCAGTGCCGGCCCCAAGCCCGGGTTAATAGAGAGGGCTGGCGTCAGGAAGGACATCCGGCCATAAAAAAAATATCTGCTAGAACCTGATCATAGCGACTCCACACAATGAGACAAACTACAATAATAATAATAATAATAATAATAATAATAATCATAATATTAACAATAATAATAAGAATAATAACAATAATAATAATAATAATAATAATAATTACTATTATTGTTATTGTTATTATTATCATTACTATTATCATAATAATAATAATGACAATTATAATGATAATAATAATAATAATAACGACAACAACAACAATTATAATAATAATAACAGTTAACAATAATAAAAGGGATGACTATTTAAATACAGATAGATAGATAGATAGACAGATAAATTTTATACATATAAGAGAGATAGATAGATAGATAATTATACTGTATCCCCTCATTTTCTTTTCTTTTCTTTTCTCTTCTCTTCTTTCCTTTATTTCTGTTTCTGTCTCTCTCCTTTCTTTCCTGCTTCCTTCCTTATCTCATTCCTTCTTTCATTCCTTCCTCATTCCCTTATTCCCTCTTTCCTCCCCCCTTCCTTCTCCTTCGCCTTCCCCTTCTCCTTTTCTTTCTCCTTCTCCTTCTCCCTTTTCTTTTTCTTCTCCTTTTACTTTTTCTTTTTTTCTTTTTCCTTCTTCTCCTTCATTTGCTTTTTCTTTGTCTTCTTCTCCTTCTTCTTCTTCTCCTTCTTTTTCATTTTCTTCCTTCCCTTATTCCTTCCCTCCCTCTTATTCTCCCTCCCTTTTTTCCTCCCTCCTTTTTTCATCCTTTCCTCTCTCCCTTTCTCTTCTTCTAGTTCCCTTTCTCCTTCTCTTTCTCTTTCTTCTCCTTCTCCTTTCCTCTCTCCCTTTCTCTTCTTCTAGTTCCCTTTCTCCTTCCCTTTCTCTTTCTTCTCCTTCTTCTCCTTCCATTTCTCCTTCTTCTACTTCTCCTCCTCGTTCTCCTTCATCACCATCTTCTTCCTTCCCTCCCTCCCTCCCTCCTTCCCTCTTTCCCTCTCTCTTTCCCTCTTCCCCTCTTACCCTCCCTTCCCCTTACCCTCCCTTCCTCTTACCCTCTCTCTTACCCTCTTAGCCTCCCTCTCTCCGTCCCTCTTACCCTTTTACTCTCACTCCCTCCCCCCTTCTTTCCCTCTTCCTCTCCCTCTCTCTTATCATCTTCATCTCCCCCTCCCTCCCACCCTTACTCCATCCCTCTTTCCCTCTTCCCTCCCTCTTTCCTCACTCTTCCCCTCCCTATTTCCCTCTTCTCCTCCCTCTTCCCTCACTCTTCCCCTCCCTCTTTCCTCCTGCCAACCCTTTCAGGAAAAGGGGCAAGAGACCGTCATATTTGATCGTCACTTTGGGCTTCCCGAGCGAGAGTAAACAGCGAGGAAAGAGTAATGTTTTCGGGCTCAAGAAAGTGAGAAAAACAAGGCTATTTTGACAAAGGGGCAAGGAAAAAAAAAGAAGGTTTCCAAATACTTCCTTATCCTATAATTTCTGTTTGTTTGATTATGCTAATGTATTTGTCTCAGAGGGTTTGTGTTTTTGTTTATTTCGTGTATTCGCGTGGGTGAATGCCTATACGTATATAGATAGGTGGTTATGCATACACACAATGTGTAAATACACGTATGCGTACGCGTGCGCGTGTGCGTGCATACACACACAAACAAACACACACATAAACCGAAACAAGTGCGCACGGACACACACACAAACACACACATACACACACACACACACACACATATACACACAGACACACACATACACACACACATACACACACACACACACACACACACACACACACACACACACACACACACACACACATACACACACACACACACACACACACATACACACACACACACACACACACACACACATATACACACACACACACACGCATACACACACATACACACATATACACACACACACACATACACACACACACGCACACACACACACACACACACACATACACACACACACACACATATACACACATGCACACACATACATACACGTACACAGACCTAAACACGCACACACACACACGTACGCAAAAATAAAAGAAATACTGAAATTTAAAATTGCTTCCCTTCCACTCACAATAAGAAAGAATGAGAAAATG
>NC_061861.1:17628152-17645652 GCF_019202785.1 Penaeus chinensis | reverse complement strand
ATAGAGGTAAATCAGTATATTAGATATATGCTATAGAGGTAATGCAATATATAAGGTGCAGAATATGGAGACTGTAATATATGAAATACGTAATTTAAGCTCAATACATATGTACTATACAAATAAGGCAAATAATATCCTATGTTACTGGTGTATCTCTAAACCTACAGACTTATAAACAGGACAATACCAATTAATACAACTCTGTTCTGTTCGTCCTCAACAAGCTGAACAAAACCCGAATCATGTTCTTTGTTCAAAATGTTCAAGCCAATTCTCCGTGTAGATAACCCCAGTACATCGGTAGACTATAAGAATCCTTTTTCGTCGTGTTTCAGTATGCTTGTACATGTGGTTCATTCGATCTGCCGTTTGTGTGTATGTGGCTGAACAAGATATGGTGGGAAGGGGGAAGGGGGGGGGAGGGGGAAGAGGGGGGAGGGGAAGGGGGCCGTGAGAGGGGGAGGGGAGAGGGGAGATGGAAGGAGAGGGGGCCGTGAGAGGGGGGAGGGGAAGGGGGCCGTGAGTGGGGGCAGGGGAGAGGTGGGATGGAAGGGGAGGGGGGGAGGGGGGCTGGAAGGGGAGGGGGCGTAAAAAGGGGAGAGGGGGAGGGGGGCGTTGAGTTGGAAGTAAGGGGGAGGAGGGGGGGTGGGAGGGGTGGCAAGCATGTAGGGGAATCTCACTCTCTCCGGATTTTCCACCGAGAGAAAAGGTCGGTGGAAATGTCTATCACTATCTATCGGATGTCAGTAAAGGAAGGGTTAGGATCAAGTGTCAAGTGTTTTTTTTTTTTTTTGTTTTTTTTTTCTTCTTTTTTTTTTTCTTCTTCCTTAAAGGTTCAAATTGTTCATTTGAAGGTGTGTGGAAAAAAAAAATGACATTGAAGCTCACTTTTCTGTATTTTTCAGTTCTTTATATTTTTGTTTTCTTAATGAGGAGGAAGAGGAGAAGAAAAAGGAGGAGGAGGAGGAGAACGAAGAAGGAGGAGGAGGAGGAGCAGGATGGGGAGGAGAACGAAAAGGAGGAGGAGGAGGAGGAGAAAAGGGAGGAGGAAAAAAACGAACACTAATAGAAGACAACAAGGAGAAAGAGGACAAGGTGGAGGAGAAGGAGGAAAATTAGATGGAAAAAGAAGATAAAGATGAAGATGAGATAGAGGAAAGGGATGGGAAGAGGAGGACAAAGAGGAAGAGGAGAAAGGGGAGGGGGAGGAAGAAGAAAGATGGGGGAGGAGGAAGAAGAAGAGGAGGAGGAGGAAGAGGAGGAGGAAGAGGAGGAAGAGGAGGAGGAGGAGGAGAAGAAGAAAAATATTATTTCATTGCTTTATCTTATTTGCCTCATTTGTCATCATCATCGTTAAGGTCATTATCACTATCATTAACGTCGGCACGTCGCTTACCCATTCATCAAGACCATAATTTGTACTTTTTAAAATTGTATTAATGTAATTTTTTTCTCCTCTTCATCTGCACAATTTTCATCGACCCCCCCCCCCCCCCCACCCTCTCTCTCTCTCTCACTCTCACTCTCACTCTCACTCTCACTCTCACTCTCACTCTCCCTCTCCCCCTTTCTCTCCCCCTCTCTCTCCCTCTACCTCTCCCTCTCCCTCTCCCTCTTCCTCTCCTTCTCTCCCTCTCCCTTTTCACTTTCCCAAATCCTTCTGAAATGATTACGACCATAATCAACACCAATTCTTTTAATATCCATATAATTTCCATCTCTTTTACTTCATCCCATTTCCCTCTTCCATTCCTGGCATCACTGCTATCTTATTCCCATAAACGTTCTTTTGTTATCAAAGTATTATGCAAATTACCCCCCCCCCCCCCTCCCCGCTTTTGCACTATTTTTGATTCTCTATTTGTTATTCTTCCATTCCCGTTTTCTATATTTTGTCTTTTTTTACGTTTTCGTTTTCTATCGTTTGTCTTCATATTCTCAGTGGTCATTACCGCAATCGTTATCATTAATATCCCATTAGAGAGAGAGAGAGAGAGAGAGAGAGAGAGGGGAAGAGGAGGGAGGGAGGGAGGGATGGGGAGGGAGGGAGGGAGGGAGGGAGGGAGAGAGAGAGAGAGAGAGAGATGAGAGAGAGAGAGAGAGAGAGAGAGAGAGAGAGAGAGAGAGAGAGAAAGGGAGGGAGGGAGGGAGGGTGGGAGGGAGGGAGGGAGGGAGGGAGGGAGAGAGAGAGAGAGAGAGAGAGAGAGAGAGAGAGAGAGAGAGAGAGAGAGAGCGAGAGAAAGGAAGAGAGAGGGGAGTGTGAGAAGTAGGAAAAGAGAGAGAGAGAGAGAGAGAGAGAGAGAGAGAGAGAGAGAGAGAAAGAGAGAGAGAGAGAAAGAAATCCGGAATCACAGCATCACTTGACAACACACACAAAAAAAATACTAACAATAAAAAAAAAAATAAAAAAAAAAAAAAATATCAAAGCAAAAAATTAAAAATCCAATTCTTGACTCCAGCAGCCTCCAAAAGTGAAGCAAACCAACGAGCGGGAGATGCATCTTCATTGCAGATGTCTGTTGCAGGTCGGAATGCATACGTAAGCCACCTGTGCTTTACTGGAATTGCCCTTGACTGGAATATATCACATAAACGAGAGGGAGGTATTGTTTCTGTGTGTGTGCACTGCCCTAAGTGCTCGTGTTTATGCTCGTGAGGAAGGGTGCGTGTGTGCGCTTTGTTTGTTTGTTTGTTTCTGTGAGAGAGAGAGAGAGAGAGAGAGAGAGAGAGAGAGAGAGAGAGAGAGAGAGAGAGAGAGAGAGAGAGAGAGAGAGAGAGAGAAAGAGAGAGAGAGAGAGAGAGTGTGTGTGTGTGTGTGTGTATGTGTGTGTGTGTGTGTGTGTGTGTGTGTGTGTGTGTGTGTGTGTGTGTGTGTGTGTGTGTGTGTGTGTGTGTGATTGATAGATAGATACGCAGACAGACAGACAGACTATCAGACAGACAGGCAGGCAGGCAGACAGACAGACAAATAGATAGAGAGATTGATAGATAGACGGATATAAATACATATATAATAAATAGATCACTCACTCGTCAATATCGAAAACTTTAATGAACACATGCTATTCTTTAATCAAACCTGTACCGTGTTTATTGTCATGATTAACAAGTCAATTTATTCCGATTGATTACATCATTCACCTCACAAAAGTTCGATTCAGTATCATAATGAATGCTAACAGTATTTCCCTCAGTATACACACAGCATTAGCATAAACAAATAAAACATGCATCCTGTCACAAATTCATTGCTGTGGCACTGTCAGAGCTGCGTTGAAATAATTCGTAACATTTCTGCAATCACTGATGTGTCTGATTAATTACCAGCGGGGTAGAGATACGGGGCGAATGGTGCCTATCAAATCATTATTATGGACATCAATCCAAACATTATTAAACATTCATTGAACTGGCAACATCGAATATCACGAAATTTATACAGTTTTTTCTCCAGTGAACGTATCCTTGTTATCGGAACATACATATACATGAATGGTTAAATACTCTACCGTGTAGAAAAAACTCGCAATGCACACTAATTCCTTCGGTAATTCAATCTCTCTCTCTCTCTCTCTCTCTCTCTCTCTCTCTCTCTCTCTCTCTCTCTCTCTCTCTCTCTCTCTCTCTCTCTCTCTCTCTCTCACGCACACACACACACACACACACACACACACACACACACACACACACACACACACATACACGTGCGCGCGCGCACGGACGCACAAACATACACAAACATATTCTGTACAAAAGTATAATGAGGCATCTTAATTCTTCTCTTTCCTCTTAATTCTTCTCGGTGAAAATGAACCATTGCGAATTACCTAAGTGTATATAATACCATCTACTCGAACCACTGCCGAGAAGAGGTATTTTTGTGAACAAGATGTAATACAAGCCATGACTTTAATAGATTGTTAACCATTTTGATTTTTTTTCTTCTTTTACTACTACTGCTATATTTTTCATCAGAATTACTATTAACGATTCTATGCCTTTTATTGCTGCTATTACCACTACCAGCCCCACCACCACCACTACAACTGATCTTACTATTACTACTGCTGTTATGAATACTACTATTACTATTACTATTGATGTTATTCCTAATATTGCTACTATTAATACTACTATTACTACTGCTGCTATCTCAAAAATAGTTACTTTTACCGCTACTATTACTACTATACCCACCACTGCCAATAATATTACTACAACTGCTATAATTACTTCGCATGAAAATTTGGTCGTTAGGAGTAAATGGTCGTTATGATTAAATTAGCAAATTGGTCGTTGAGGGTAAATGAGAATAAGAGTGAATTGGGTGTTATGAGTGTATTAGTAAATTGGTCGGAAGTAAATTACCACACTGGTCGTTGGGAGTAAATGTGTGAATTGGTCATCGGGAGTAAATTAATAAATTGTTCGTTATGAGTAGATAAGTGAATTGGTAGTTATGATTAGATGAGAAAATTGGTCGATGGGAGTAAATTCGTAAATTGGTCGTTATGATTGACTAAGCAAATTGGTCGTTGGGAGTAAATGAGCAAACTAGTCGTTAGAATAATAAGAGGAAAATGGTCGTCAGGAGTAAATTAGCAAATTGATTGTTAGAAGTAAATTAACGAATTGGTCGTTCGACTTAATGAGCTGTTATCACAGATGGATTTATCTGTGTTTTGTGTATGATTGTATGATTTTAATTGAAAACGCTACGAAATTGAGGAAGAAAATACAAGTTAGGTATGGGTGAATGCATCGTATGTATCACATAGGAAAATTAAAGCGAGTGTCAAATTAATATCAACAGCGATAATAACAGAAGTACTACTGATATCACTGCTACTATCATAATTATCGTTATCATTATCATCATTACCACCACTACCATCACCACCACCATCACCATAATCATCATCATACTAGTAACAAGTTATAGTTTCTATAACAAAAACGTACTTGCAACAAACTCTCTCCACTCAAGTACCAAATTAATCGCAAGGGAAAATAATTGGTCTCTGAAACGCTGCCTTGCCTTATTACAGCGGTCTAATTTCAGCGTCCCCGGGATATCTCAGCCGGATTTCAGTGTATTCATTTCATTAGCATAAACCTTTCAGCGTCGAACTTTCTCTCTCCTTCTCTCTCTCTCTCTCTCTCTCTCTCTCTCTCTCTCTCTCTCTCTCTCTCTCTCTCTCTCTCTCTCTCTCTCTCTCTTTCTCTCTATCCCTCCCTCCCTATCTCTCTCTCTCTCTCTCTATCCCTCTCTCTCTCTATCCCTCCCCCCTCTCTCTCTCTCTCTCTCTCTCTCTCTCTCTCTCTCTCTCTCTCTCTCTCTCTCTCTCTCTCTCTCTCTCTCTCTCTCTACCCCTACCTCTCTCTCTCTCTTTCTCTCTCTATCTATCTATCTATCTATCTATCTATCTATCTATCTATCTATCTATCTATCTATCTATCTCTCTTTGAATTTTCTGTTTGATTCCTTTTTTTATGAAGTTCGTTGTACTTTTTTTTTTTTTTTTGCTATGTTTTGTTTTTGTCTCCTCTTTTGGTATCTGATTGTTTGTTAGTCTCTTCCTCTCTCTGTCTCATTTTCTGTCTCTGCCTCTGCTTCCATCTCCATCTCCATCTCCATCTCCATCTCCATCTCCATCTCTATCTCTGGCTCTTTTTCCCTCTCTATCTCGAGGACAGCGATTGCCTTTTCGTAACAAAATGCAATCTTAGACATCGAGCAATACCTTCGGAATATCTTTTTCGTATGCAAATGGCTGACAAAGTTTACAAATACGTTTTCCAGTAGCTGGCAATAACTTCCAGTACTCCTAGAAGCATTACAACTGGATTTTAACTTTTTTCCCGAAAATCTGCTTTATTCTAGAGCTTTCAGGTTTATCCATGATGAAAGATTCAGTATTCCATAAAGTAACCTGTCACTGTTCAAACATTTTTTAATATCCGTGCCATTAATAAGTTGTTTGAGTGCTTCTATTTTAGTTGCAGAACATCTTTATATAAAACCATTCTACATTCAAATGGATTTAACAGAAGGTCGTAAAATTCTAAAGTTTTATAACATTTAGCCTCGAGAAACAAAGGTAGGTTATGGATTAGCTAACAACCGAAAATGTACCTGCTTCAGTACATTACCTGTTTTACTGTTCTTATGGGAAATCAGAACTCCTTACGCTTACTAAAATGAATAAATAAACAAATAGTATGCAGACCATACTATTAATTTCCAAAGATAACAGTTTGTAAAATGGCTGAAAACTGTGTGAATTCTCTTCCTGATCTACTGAGGCAAGATAAGCTCATGTAAATAATATTTGCATAATTTCAGTTACCTGCATGTTTTATGTTTTTTTTAAGACTGTCGAGTAATTCCTAGTCTAAAATGTATACTTTCAGCAACAAAAGTTTAGATACAGATGTTTCAGTGAACCAAACTTACGATTTAAGCAATACAATACACAAACGTTTATTTTATCTTAGTATCCCTGCTGTGCAATGGCTATTTCAGTTACACGAAACACAACCACAGTTAAGCCCATTTCCCACAAGCCAGACTCAGCCATGGTGTCTTAGTAGCCGGTGTGGGCCACTTCACAAGTATGCTCGACCGGGCTGTTTTGGCTTGATTGCGGTTTTTAATAGCGTTGTGAGAAATTATAATGTTAATTTTAGTTTCAATAACACATGTTATTTATCACCAATGCCCGCAAGAAAGATAATGGCAATAATAATAGTAATAACAACAACAACAATAATAATAATACTAATAATAACATAACAACAGCAACAAAACATCAATAATAATAATAATAACAAAACAACATCAATAATGATAATGATAATAATAATAAAAGTAAAGAATTTCAAAAATACAACATACTATTTATCACCAATAATAATAATAATTAGTAATAATATCAAGAAATTATTCAAAATAATAGAACAGTGCTTGGATATAAAGGAACACACTAGGTCTGAATTCCCTTGATCTGGCCAAAGATCAAGGGACCCCCCCCCCTCCCCCCGTTCCATCTAGCCTGGCCAAGGTCTTGATAACCTAGGGAATCTAGACCCGATGTCACGTAAGATCAGTGGTATCTATTTCTTTAAGGCATAATAATAACGTTTCTAGTAGGAAAAGTCTCCTCATCGGGCATTATCATCTGAAAAGGAGTGTTTATATGTCTCGAAACGTAAAGAATTATTACATTTTTGAAGTTTTTTTTTTATATTTCATCTTCTTTATTTTCTCTACCCATGGTTTTATTTCTGTATTTCTGTTTACCTTCGGTGTCAATACAGCAGAGTAAACAGAAAAGACATGGAGGTTTTAAGGTCTTCGAATACCGGGGACTGAGGAAATTGAAAAGAAATAATTTTCTCTATAAAATATGTATTTTATTATTCTCGTTGACTCTCTTAACACGAAAATGATATGGGAAGGTAATGGTATTCACAATTAAAGGCGATATGCATGACGCGTTTTGCTTTAAAACTAAATTGTTGCCGGTCAAATAGGTCCGATAGTGACCGGCTGTGTACCCTTACCCACGGAATATATATTTCTCCTCTTCACATATAAACTTCATAACTATTTTATAACATTCAACTCCATGAAAATGTATAGTGCCTTAAGAGCGAAATATGTCTGCAGGTTTTTACAATACATAAAGTTTTGAATTTCCTTTCTTCTTTTTTTATCATGATTTTGTTATATATCAACATTCCATTAATGATCTATTTATATACATCAATTAATATACGTTCGCAGATTTTTGTACGGTTGAAATATCATGGAATGCTTAACACGCTGTATTTATATTTGTATATTTATCACTACCTATAGATAATTACACGGGATTTTTTTATGCAATCGAAAACGCTGGGAATTATGTATCACTCTATCTATCACGAGAAACGAAAGGTCATTATCCCGATATAGATACAGGAGAGGTATCGAAAAAACACGTAACTGGTATATATATTATTTGATATAGTTGGAAGCAGCCGCAGTGCAGTGGTAGCGACCGTGGGTTAAGGATCTGTCTGTCTCCAAGCGCGTGGGTTCGAGTCCTGGCCACGGTCCGAAGTCAAGAAGGATAATCTTTCTGACTAATGATCCCTCGCGGATAAGTTTCAAGTACCCTGAGAGAAGCTGCCGTCTTCGCCCTTGCGAGGGAGTTCATGGCGTGAAATTGGTTTCTACCCTAGCAGTCACATCTAAAAACAATAATGCTGCAGTACTGGATGTGAAGTGCTTGGTGCTATTTGCAATATTGAAAACATCTCCAATTCAGAATTTAGAAATAAATGTTTTACATAGACTCTTTTTAGGTACTTTTGTTTTTAAGTGTGTGTGTGTGCGTGTGCGTGTGTGCATGTGCGTGTGTGTGTGCGTGTGTGTCTGTGTCTGTGTCTGTGTCTGTGTGTGTGTGTGTGTGTGTGTGTGTGTGTGTGTGTGTGTGTGTGTGTGTGTGTGTGTGTGTGTGTGTGTGTGTGTGTGTGCGTCTGCGTGCGCGTATAGCGTGCGTGTGTACGTACGTGCGTGCGTGTGTGTGCGTGTGTGTGTTCGGCCGCCTTCGCCTGTTCGTGTGAAAAGATGGCGAGGAATTGAGAAAATCCAAACAAATTTTTAAGCCCAGTTCTTCCAGCGAGTCAAATGGATTTTCGCCCAATGATACGCCGGGATTTGGGGATTTCTCATTTCCATTTTGTTGAATGTGGAGGTTTCTCTTTTTTTTTTTTTTTTTTTACGTTTTATATTTCTTTTCGGTTGTTTGTCCTCCTTTCTTCCCCTTCCATTGCCTAACATTTGGATATTATGAGGAAATAGGAATTCTCTGTTTGTATGTATGTATGGTATGTATGTATGTATTTGTATATGTATGTATTTGTATATGTATGTATATATATGCACACATACATACACACACAAACACACACAAACACACACAAACACACACACACACACACACACATACACACACGCACGCACGCACGCACGCACGCACGCACGCACGCACGCACACACACACACACACACACACACACACACACATATATATATGGATGGATAGATATTTAGATTGATAGATAGATATATATCACACACACAGACACCAGATTGTCAAATAAGCAACTTTGAGTCTGACATCAAATCCCCTTGGCTTTGTATCACATGTAAACCTGTAACTGAAGTTTGAGGAAAGCCAAACTTCACCAACGAGACCCTCGCGAGACTTTGAAGTAAGTTGAGCCGATTCACGCAATTTTCAGCTGTATCGACAAGAGTTATCGCTTGCAACAGCTTCGTATCAATATCTGATAACTTTAAAAATACATTCATCACCCGTTTAACCTTAACCGTGGTGGAGAGCAGCCCTTATTATACAATATCGGAATGCATAGGAATCAGTGCCTTCGATGCATAACCGCACAGAACTCTATACTCAATGTACAAGTGTATAGAATAGTGCACTGAATTTATCATATGTTACTCTCGTTGCACTGAATATATAATATATAAGACTCAATGCTCCAAAACGCATATTGTATAGAACTCAAGGCGCTGGATATATGATGCACAGAAATTAGTATATCCAATGCATGTTGCAGAAATCAGTGTACTGAATATAAAATCTATAGAACACAATACAATGGATATACAATACGTAGAACTCAGCGCATCAAATCTATATTGAATAGAAGTCATTACACAGGACATTCAAGAGTGTCCATGTACTGGATACACATGGAGCTACAGTGTTACTTTCCTCCCAGAAGATCGAGGCAGTTCGTCACTTTACTGTAACGGTCTGGTTGCGACAAGTCAATCTGCAACCGAGATTCACATGCAAGGACTATGTAGACACTAACCTGAATATTCTCCTCCAGAGACCTAGGCCCGAAAATGATGGTCTATCACTCATAGTCTTTGAGCCCGGACCTGAGCCCAGACCTGGCAACGTTGACTGTTTTCGCCACCAGTCACAGAGAGCCACGCGGACAATGCGTATGGATGTGGTTCGTAATAGAGACACTTGGAATAAGTGAAGATATGCATTTATTATTTGAACTACTGTCAGAGAAAGTGAAGCGAAGCGTTTGTTAAAGTGTGTGTACAAACATACATACATATATACACACGCACAGATACGCATTGTGTGTGTGTGTGTGTGAGTGTGTGTGTGTGTGTGTGTGTGTGTGTGTGTGTGTGTGTGTGTGTGTGTGTGTGTGTGTGTGTGTGTGTGTGTGTACATACACACTAACAGACGCTTCGCATCACTTTGTATGACAGTAGTTAGATGTATATTCTCAAGAAAAGGTATGGTGATCGAGGGTTAAGAACTTACTAGAAATAACCAGAAATTCACATTTAAAGAGAAAGGGGTTCTTCTTGATTCAGTGTTTTTTAAAGAATGTTAAAAACATAACCCTATTCCATCTTTTTTTTTTTTAAGATTTAAAGTCAATAATATCAATAACAGAGTATGGAAGTCTTTCCAGACTAAACTCTTGGAATCTGAAATCAAAGTAAAATGTAGAGAAACAAGAAGTCGTAAAAATAAAAACATAATTTTGAAAATGAATGAGTTCAGTTGGGTTTGAACAAACATAGGGAAACTTTGGATCCAAACAAAGATATTTTTAAATTTTCGGGTGTAAATTTATCAGATGTAAATGTAAATGTAAATTTATTTTTTAAAATAAATATATGTAAATTTATTTTTTAAAATCTTTGCTAGATAAAGGTCTGACATTATCTTGCCTCCTCCTAAATTTTGTTCATTTTCTTCTGAACATTTATTCAGATCATTAAATTATCATAATCCATTAAATGATAGTACTGAAACGAAGAATCATATAAGAAAAAAAATATATGTATATATATATATATATATATATATATATATATGTGTGTGTGTGTGTGTGTGTGTGTGTGTGTGTGTGTGTGTGTGTGTGTGTGTGTGTATGTGTGTGTGCTGCGCGCACACACACACACACACACACACATATATATTCATATATAAACACACACAGGCGTTTTGCCTCACTTCCTACATCTATAATTCCAAAAGCAAAATCCGTAATAAAATGAACCCCAAATCTGGATGATAGAATAGGGTGAGTTTGGAATCTCTGCCCCGGATATGAATTATGGAAAGGGTATTGTTATCTCATATTGTAAAGTGAACAAAGCATAAACAACACCGGAAACGCAATATGCATTTGTAATCTATCAATCTATTTATCATGTATATGCACATATTGGCTTCATGTGGATTAATTTATTCCCATTTATATTTACATTCACCCAGAGACCTGTAGAGATGAACCGTACATTCAGTCAGTCTCTCCGTCCAACCACAGACACGATCATAAAACCGAAAATTGAGAATTGACAGAGCTCTCACAAAATAAATATTGGTGCTGAACACACAGGAATCTCGTGAATAAAGTCTGGGCAGAACACAACCACAAAAATGGTTCGTTGTTTTCCTGCTACAGGACACAGTTCATGAATTTAAAAGAACACATTACAACATGCATATCTGTGAGAGAGGTTATGCGGAAACTAGAAACATGTGGATTTTGGCAAAGCTATTGTGTTCCTGCGTATTTGATGTACATTCATAATACTGTTCATCCATACTCTGTACATTACTCTTTTCATCTCTCTCTCCCTCACTCCCTCCCTCCCTCCCTCTCTCTCACTCTATATATACATATATGCATATATATATATATATATATATATATATATATATATATATATATATATATATATATATATATATATATATATATATATATATATATATATAAATATATATATATATATATGCATATATATATATATATATATATATATATATTTATATATATACATATATATATACATATATATATATATATATATATATATATATATATATGTATATATATATATATATATATATATATATATATATATATTTTTTTTTTAATAGCCATTCATTCCACTGCAGGACATAGGCTTCTCTCAATTCACTATTGAGGTTATTTGGCAGTCTCACCCTTGCCTGATTGGATGCCTTTCATAATTAACCGCGGTTCTGCGCGATAACACCTGTGCCACGGCGGCGACTACCCCTAAGACAACTGCGATTATCTTCTCAAGGCGATATGTCGTTTTCTCGTGCTCGAACAAGCAGTCAGAGCGCAGGCATTTTTGCGACTGCCGCAAAGGAAAATTCAACTCGGGACCACGAGGGTCGGAGTCCAGTGCTCTAACCACTGGACCATCGCGGCAGTTATGTGTGTGTGTGTGTGAGTGTGTGTGTGTGTGTGTGTGTGTGTGTGTGTGTGTGTGTGTGTGTGTGTGTGTGTGTGTGTGTGTGTGTGTGTGTGTGTGTGTGTGTGTGTGTGTGTGTATGCATATATATATATATATATATATATATATATATATATATATATATGCAGTTATGTGTGTGTGTGTGTGTGTGTGTGTGTGTGTGTGTGTGTGTGTGTGTGTGTGTATGTCTATATATACATATTCATTATATCTATATGTGTGTGTGTATGTGTGTGTATGTGTGTGTGTGTGTGTGTGTGTGTGTGTGTGTGTGTGTGTGTGTGTGTGTGTGTGTGTGTGTGTGTGTGTGTGTGTTCGCGTATGTGTGAAGATGTAATCTTGATTTTTTAGACGCAAACGAATGGTAATTAAGTGGATAAATTGAGCAAATATTGACAACAAAACCTGTACAATTGCCTGTTGTTTCGAGTCTATTGGCATGCTGTAGTAAAAGCTTAAAATCTCCAATTGAATTCCATTAATGAATTAATTACTTCGGTCTGTTCAACGATTTTTGTGACGACTAAGAACATCTTTGGAAGTTACTAAGAAAGAGCGACAGAAAGTTTTAATGAGTTACAGGATCCTTAATTTTTTTCCTTGCTGATTTTTTAATTTACTTTTTCGTTTCGTTTCTATTTTTTTAGTTAAGAATTTTTTTTCTTTTTTTTTTTTACAAACTATTCGTGTGGATTAAATTTCCTAACGTGATTAAGGAGATATTTTTTACACTTAATTACTCATTTTGCAAGAACTTTATGTATGGTGTGTGTGTGTGTGTGTGTGTGTGTGTGTGTGTGTGTGTGTGTGTGTGTGTGTGTGTGTGTGTGTGTGTGTGTGTGTGGGTGTGCGTGTGTGTGTGTCTGTGTGTGTGTTTAAATGCACACACACATTCATACACACAAAAAAGCATACATTACAAACACTACACAAACACCCGTTTCAAATACCCACAATTTATAATCCACAACATATCACAACACCCAATATATAACACAACACAAGCCACAACAACCCCCCCCCCCCCCACACACACGAAAACCACACAACATACGAAACCCCTATACCCCCCACCCCTACCCCCCCCCCTTACCTACCCACACAATACCCAACCCCCTCTCTACCTCCAACACACAACCACACATCCACACACCCACACAATATCCGAACCCCCTACAACCTCCCACAACCCACAACAACCCCCTTCTCAACCTCCACCCCACAACCACACATTAACCAAAACAATCCTCGAAAAACGATACTCACAGAGCGATCTCCGAGATGGTGTACGACGCAAGGGAGGAAGGCTGAGTGACCGACCCTTCCTGTCACGTTCGATGGGGTTTCGCCGTAACGGGGTTGGGACGAGGCACCGTGGTCATCGTACTCGTCGTGCCAGGTCGTCGATGAGGACGAGGACGACGACGGCGACGACGACGCAGAGGCCAGAGTCGTGGTGGTCGTTCCTTGATCGGCGGCTGTGGGGAGGGAGGGAGGGTAGAGGGAAGGGAGGGAGGGTAGAGGGAAGAGAGGGTAGGGCGAAAGGGGAGGGTAGGGCGAGAGGGGAAGGGAGGGAGAGAGGGGGAGGGAGGGAAGGAGGGGGAAGGGTAGGGAAAGAGGGGTGAGAGGGAGAGGGGCAGAGGAGGAGGAGGAGGAGAAAGAGAGAGTTTTATGAGTCATCAATGCTGACATTATCAGTAATGAAGTATGAATAGTCTTGAAAATAGTAATTATGATGATAGAATAACAATAATGGTAATGCAGTAGTGACATATTAATGATGTAATTGCAATAATAATGATAATAGTAAGTTGGATGATGATAACAATATTAATACTGATAATAATGACATTATTATCAAAATCATAATAATGAATATCATTTCGATCATTATCATACTCATAAATATATATATACTATAATTATGATCATAATTACAATGATTAATTATAATCATAAATAATAAATGTTAGTAAATATAATAATAACATTAATAATAATAACAAAAATAATTATTATTATTATGATCATTAACACTACCATCTATAATAAAAATGGTACTGAGACTATAACAAAGAGTTGCAATGCAATACGGAAAAGATTATGCATACGTTATTACAAAAATAATATCCACAGTTACAACAGTAAAGATAACTGTGAAAATAACGTAAAGAAAAATACGCCTTATTTATTCCTAAGATAATAATTTGCGAAATGATAACAGTCAAGATATCTGTAACTAAACCCAGTCACAGTAAGAAAACAATAAATGATAAAAAGAAAAAAACAGAGCAATAAATATAATAAAAATACAGAGCAACACCGATTCTTTAACGTGTCTGGACATGTTCGTTGCATAAAGAAAATGTACCAATACTTGCGTTTCTTGTCTTGTGAATAGTCCGTGTGTGTATATATATATATATATATATATATATATATATATATATATATGTATGTATATATGTATATATATACATATATATACATATGTCTGAGTATATGTGTGAGTGTGAGTGTGAGTGTGAGTGTGAGTGTGAGTGTGAGTGTGAGTGTGAGTGTGAGTGTGAGTGTGAGTGTGAGTGTGAGTGTGAGTGTGAGTGTGCGTGTGCGTGTGCGTGTGCGTGTGCGTGTGTGTGTATCTTTCTCTTTCTCTGTCTCTCCTTTTCGTTTTCACTTTATTTCTCATCTCTTCTCTCCCTCTCCCTCTCTCTCCCTCCGTCTCCCTCTCCCTCTCATCCTCCCTCTCCCTCTCTCCCTCTCTCCCTCTCCTTCCTCAGCACCCTCTCTCCCTCTCCTTCCTCTCCTTTTCCCTCACTAAGAAGTTGATTAACGTAAAAAAAAGAGAGAAAAAAAAGGAAAAACGAAAAGAAAAGAAAAAAAGTTGCTCCTCTGTATACACCTGAGATGGTTATTAAAACTTTCCCCGTGTAGTCAACACCGCCGAGCGAAAGTAGACAGGACCTCAAGAAAATCTTTAATCACTGGATACAATATGCAATAAGGGCGGAATTTTCCAGGCGGGATGTGTAGAAGTGGGTGTTGCTTATGGTTCCTGAATGTAGTGTTTTTGTTTTTCTTTGTTTTTCATAACCATTATTTTTTCCTGGGGGGGGGGGGGGGGTTATGAGTTGGTCTAGCATGCTGAGTTGTATTCTTTATTGTGTAGTTGGTTTGCATTCATGTGTGTATTTGTGTAATATGAATTAATGCCTAAATAAAATACGCAGTTCTTTTCGTCACACAACACAATATCATTATATAACAGAACAACCAACTTCCAAACTACGAAGAAAAAAACACACACAAAAAAATTCCAAAATCATCACTTATAATAGTGAAAAAAAACACTGTATTAAACCAATTCAAAAACTAAACACACGATATAACATAATATACTGTAAATTCCTCCTTGAATATCCCCCCCGAAATTCTGCGTCGTTCGGAGAGAGAAATGTCAAGTGTCCAAGTGGCAGCCTAGATAGGGTGCCAGGCGAGGCCCATTCAAGGAAGTGGCACCCTTTCTCTGTGACTCGGAAGATGCGAGATAAGCTCAATTTATGCTTTTTTCTTTTTTTACTTGTTTATGTGTGTGTTTGTTTATTTCGTTACTGTTGTTGTTGTTTTCGTTAGTAGCAGTAGTTGTAGTAGTGGTAATATTAGTGGTAGTATTAGTAGCAATGTTAGTATAGTAATAGTATTCGTAGTAGCAGCAATATCAGCAGCTGCAGTAGTAATGTTAGTAGTAATAACTCTGTTAGTAGTAGTGGCAATAGTAGTAGTAATATAAGTAATAATATAACGATAGTAGTAGTAATATAAGTAATAATATAACGATAGTAGTAGTAATAAAGTAATAATATAAACGATGTAGTAGTAATATAAGTAATAATATAACGATAGTAGTAGTAATATAAGTAATAATATAACGATAGTAGTAGTAATATAAGTAATAATATAACGATAGTAGTAGTAATATAAGTAGTAATATAACGATAGTAGTAGTAATATAAGTAATAATATAACGATAGTAGTAGTAGTAGTAATAGTATTAGTATTAGTATTAGTATTAGTATTAGTATTAGTATTAGTATTAGTATTAGTATTAGTATTAGTATTAGTATTAGTATTAGTATTAGTATTAGTATTAGTATTAGTATTAGTATTAGTATTAGTATTAGTATTAGTATTAGTATTAGTATTAGTATTAGTATTAGTATTAGTATTAGTATTAGTATTAGTATTAGTATTAGTATTAGTATTAGTATTAGTATTAGTATTAGTATTAGTATTAGTATTAGTATTAGTATTAGTATTAGTATTAGTATTAGTATTAGTATTAGTATTAGTATTAGTATTAGTATTAGTATTAGTATTAGTATTAGTATTAGTATTAGTATTAGTATTAGTATTAGTATTAGTATTAGTATTAGTATTAGTATTAGTATTAGTATTAGTATTAGTATTAGTATTAGTATTAGTATTAGTATTAGTATTAGTATTAGTATTAGTATTAGTATTAGTATTAGTATTAGTATTAGTATTAGTATTAGTATTAGTATTAGTATTAGTATTAGTATTAGTATTAGTATTAGTATTAGTATTAGTATTAGTATTAGTATTAGTATTAGTATTAGTATTAGTATTAGTATTAGTATTAGTATTAGTATTAGTATTAGTATTAGTATTAGTATTAGTATTAGTATTAGTATTAGTATTAGTATTAGTATTAGTATTAGTATTAGTATTAGTATTAGTATTAGTATTAGTATTAGTATTAGTATTAGTATTAGTATTAGTATTAGTATTAGTATTAGTATTAGTATTAGTATTAGTATTAGTATTAGTATTAGTATTAGTATTAGTATTAGTATTAGTATTAGTATTAGTATTAGTATTAGTATTAGTATTAGTATTAGTATTAGTATTAGTATTAGTATTAGTATTAGTATTAGTATTAGTATTAGTATTAGTATTAGTATTAGTATTAGTATTAGTATTAGTATTAGTATTAGTATTAGTATTAGTATTAGTATTAGTATTAGTATTAGTATTAGTATTAGTATTAGTATTAGTATTAGTATTAGTATTAGTATTAGTATTAGTATTAGTATTAGTATTAGTATTAGTATTAGTATTAGT
>NC_061861.1:17618152-17620652 GCF_019202785.1 Penaeus chinensis | reverse complement strand
ATGACCCAATCCCCTGCTGTGCTGTAGTGAGGTGGAGGGGGGGGGGTGGGGGGGGGGGCATACGACGTGACTAATGGGAACTACCGGAGTGGAAGGGGAAGGGGGGGAGGGTATGGGCAGGGAGTGAAGAGAAGAGGAAGGAGAGGTGGCATGGGAGGAGCAGAGGAAGGAGGGGGGGGGGGGGGCATGGTAGAAGGGAGAAGAGAAGGAGAAGCAAGGGATTAAAAAAGGTGCAGGGAAGAAGAAGGGGAGAAGAAATACCAAGACAGGAGAACTGGAAATGGGGAAGCAGGTTAAAAGAGGTAGGAGGAAAGGGGAGAGACGCAAGTGCTGTGGCAGGGTAGGTTCGGAGGGGGGGGGGGGGGGAGGTGGAAAAGGCATAGGTAGAGAACAAGAAGGAAGTGAGGCCGGAGGGAGAAGGGAACGTGGGAAGAGGGGAACAAGGAGAGAAAAGGAAGGACCAAGGAGAGGCGGGGGAGTGTGGAAGGGGGGGGGGGGGTATTCTAAGGGGTGACGCGTTGCCCTGGGCCTTTCAATTTCCACTCTGGTCCCGAATCTCACCTCGACTTTGCTGGATTTCTGTGCAGCACAATGGACACACATACATATTTACATGCGTGTATTCTTACATACATACCTACATCTATGCATGTATTTATATTTGTGTGTGTGTGTGTGTTTCTCTCATTCTCAATATCCACCTCTCCCTCTCTATATCTCTCTAACCCTTTCTAGCTCTATCTCTCTTCCGCTTTATCTATCTCTCTCTCTCTCTCTCTATTTCTCCTCCTCCCTCTCTCTCTATGTATATATGTGTATATATATGTATACATATGTATACATATATATATATATATATATATATATATATATATATATATATATATATATATATATATACATATATATATACATATATATATGCATATGTTTATACATATATATACATATACAGATATATACATATGCATATGTATACATGCATGTACATATACACACACACACATATATATATATATATATATATATATATATATATATATATATATATATATATATATACATATATATATATATATATATATATATATATATATATATATATATATATATATATATATATGCGCGTATGTGTATGTGTTTATATATATATATATATATATATATATACATATATATATATATATATATATATATATATATATATATATATATATATATATATATATATGCGCGTATGTGTATGTGTTTATATATATATATATATATATATATATATATATATATATATATATATGCACACACACACACACACACATGTGTATATATATAATTGGGAGGAAGCTGGTTACTGTTAACATTTTAATACTAGTTTGCCATTTCAAAATACGGATATTTGCATTAAAGTCGAGACCTTGCGGAATATTCTATTTTCGCATGCTAGATCTTCCTCTCTCTCTTTAGTACCGAACGTTATTTGTGCCTCTTATCCCTTGCTAACAACCTTCTTCCATGGATTATCTTACATGCCTCTCGTCTCTTCGGTAAAGGCCATTGGTTCTGTTCAAGTAAATGTAAGAATGATGTCATGTGGGATAAAAATAATTTCAGATTATATAACAGTGAACTAATTTAAGTTGCATGCCCAGCCAATCGCTTCTAATATTATTGATTCAATTTTACAAAGAGCATACAGGCAAGCGAATTTAGATAGAATCAATCTTTAAAGAACTTCAAGTATTAACTATAAAATAATTTCGGATTATTATTTATCAACCAAATAAATGTTCTGCCTTGGAGAAACTACGTTTTATTTCTAATCTGAACAACCCATTCATTACCAAATGATAGATGCGACGGAACACTCAAGAAAATAAATTACTTCTAAAAGCAATTCCAAAGACCGTCAATTAGTGATCATTCCCAGCCCGTGCACTGTCTCTCAGATCTCACTCTCTTAGATCCAAGGACGCCGCTACAACAACATTCAAATCTACAAGCACTAAGTTGTTAACTAAGGTATGCATCAATTCCCTCCTAAGTGACCTCATTAAATCATTTAGACTTCCTGGCCAAGCGATAAGACGCCATTACCCCAAATGGTATGAATGCGACGCTAGAGCTATGGTTTTGGCGTTGACTAGAGTTAGTAATCGATTATTACCTGTGTATCGTGATGTAAGAATTTTAAGATTGTGATACAAGTAATAACATGCAAAATTTAAATGCAATGCAATTAATTAATAATTTATAAACAACTAAATCAGGCTCCATCATCGCATTCCCAATTTACCGATATCAAGCTTACTGGCACATTGTGCTTCATACCAAGCATCCGTATTCCCTTGAATTTTAATTCGTGTATGATATACATACTTGGGGCTATATACATTCTTATATATGCATACACACACGTTATATATGTATGTATATATAAATGAATAAATATATATGTGTGTGTGTATATATATATATATATATATATATATATATATATATA
>NC_061861.1:17603152-17608152 GCF_019202785.1 Penaeus chinensis | reverse complement strand
ATACTATTATACATAATTACTTAAATAAATATATGTGTGTGCATTAAGATATATGATAATAATATGTATATGTAAATGGTGGTATATGTATTGTTCTCTATATATTATATAATAATATTATATAATATGTGTTTGGTGTGTTTGTGTTTTGTGTGGTTGTAGGAAGAGAAGAAGAGGAGGGAGGGGGAAAGAAAAGGAAAGAGAGAAAAGGGAGAGAGAAGAGAAAGAGAGAGAGAGAGAGAGAGAGAGAAAAGGGGAGGGAGGGAGGGGGAGGAGGGAAGAGAGAAAGAAGAGTGAAGAGGGAGAGGGAAGGAGGGGGAGGGGAGGGAGGAGGGAGAGAGAGAGAGAGAGAGAGAGAGAGAGAGAGAGAGAGAGAGAGAGAGAGAGAAGCATGCACGAATGTACGAATGTATCTATACACACATGCATTTTCTTTCCTTGATGACGAAGTGACTGCGGCTCCTTCAAGTTAACATCTCCATGGAAACAGAAAAATAGAGAGAAAATACAAAGAAAATAAAGAGAAATTTAGGGATTATCTTACCAAGTCTAAAGACATGAACTTAGAGAAGAAAAGGAAGGACCAGGATTTTATAGAAAGGGATAATATTAGATATGTGTGTGTGTGTGGGGGGGGGGGGGGGGGGTGCAAGTATAATGCACAGCTACTTGATGAAAAACACATAGTAAAGCATATGCACAGAACAATTAAGTACACATATACATACATAATTACATATATACATTATATGGAATTACACACTCATTACCATAAAAAACATTGAATTTTAAGAATCCCTTTCGTTACTCACTTGGCTGATGATGATATCCTGACAAATCCGAAACGTCATGTTTTAATTTCACCTCAACTGTGGAAGTGTTTTAATTTACTTGTTGTGCATCAGAGAGGGAAACGAAATATGTGTGTTCTGTTATCGAGAGCGTGGCTAATGGGCATTGATCTTGATGTAAAGGAGATTGGATAATACACCTACTTTTAACTTTAATATCAATTTGAATATTAGTCGAATCGCCTACTAAGCCAATCCTATACTACCGGTGCATTATTCCTCATTTACTGTCCATATTCTCTCTCTCATATAATATAATGATATATTGATATTATGATGTACTTCTATATTCGGCATTACTGTTGTTTATATGCTGTGATTTTGTTAATGACTATATATTCATACGACTCGGGAAAAATGTGGTAATGCAAACACCAGTAAAATATTATGCAAAACAGAATTTCCGAAATGATAGCAAGTTGTAGTCGCCATCATTAAAATTATTTTTTCATACTTTGAAGAGAGATATCAATATTTGTGATTGGAGTATCTGCAGCATATCGGGAAGTTAGAATTCTGTTGAATCCTTAAACAAGACATTCTTACCTCACTTTGATGAAAGCTTTTGATAATATTGAATGTCTTCCATGGGATTTTTAGAAATGGAGACTAAACAGAAAAGAAATTAATGATGCAAATCATAATATTAAGAAGTAAGAAGAAAACAAATAAGAGGAAGAGGAAAAGGGAGAGAAAAAGAAGGAGGAGAAAAAAGAATAATAAGATAAGAATAAGAACAATAATGATAAAGATAACAAGGATAATGATGGTGATAGTAAGGACTGGTTCACCAATAATAAGAAGCAACTGTTGTAAAACCTTCATTGTTGACAAGGTTCAACATAATGCCATCTCCACATCATTATTGGTGACATTCTGAGATTCCAAATCATGGAAGAGTCTAATCCCACACAACTTCCATTAATCTGATTATCCACAGATGTCAACTCCATATATCATTACAATTACTTATCAAAAATAACTCTTGACAACGCGTTCCAATTCCAACACAAAACAAAACGATAATGGGACACTTAATATAATAGACTACTTTACATTAATCATCCTTGAGTACACATATACTATAGAAAACATATCATATTTTTTTCACAAATAACTAATATAATAGTACCTTATTACATTGTTCTTATTGAAATACCAATTTCAATACAAGGATGAAGGTGAAAATAAAATAGAAAGTGCAGATGATGATGAAAATGAAGATAATGATGATACAAAATAACAATAATAATAAAAATAATGATGATAATAATAATAATATTAATAATAATAATAATAATGATAACGACAATAACAAAACACATGGTAGAGATGAAAAGAAAGTAAAGAAAAAGAGAAATTTATCCCCCCAAAAATAAAATAAAATAGACAGATAGGGTGAATAAACAAAATGTCCCGTGGAAAATGATCGAAAAAAAATTAAAAGTTATAACAAAAGATAAGAATGAAATAAGTAAGCAAAGAAGAAAAACAACAAAATGAAAAGAACGAAACTGCGATAGAAAAAAGAAAGAAAAAGAAAAATGTAAATGACGTAAAGAACGATATTGACAGTGAGAAAAGGGACACAAAGAAAACATTTAAAAAAGTGAAAATAGAAAAAATGAAAGGCATGCCGGCCAGCGGATGAAACGTCAAGAGAGAGAGAAAACTGCGAAAAGGTTAAAATTTACGAGGAAAAAGAAAGAAAGAAAAGAAAAAAAAAGTAGAATAGATAACTTAAAGCATAACATCAGACTAACGGATATGATGTCAAGAGAGAGAAAAGCGAGAAAGAATATAAAATAAGGTTAAAAAGGCAAAGAAAATATTTTCCAAAAGACAGCAGAAAGCAAATAATAATAATAATAATAATAATAATAATAATAATAATAATAATAATAATAATAATAATAAGAAAGAAAAAGGAAAATAAACAAAAAAAATACAAATAAGGTTAAAACCAGAAAAAAATAAAAATAAAATATGTAAATGAAAAAGAGAAAGAAAAATAAATGAAACACTAAGATTGAACTAAGAAAAACAGGAAAAAAAAAAAAAGTTAAAGATCACAAACGGACGAGACGCCATACTCCCAGTCCAGCGGCTTTCATGACCCGAAACATGCCAGACTTGCACATGAAAGACACTGAAGAACACTGAAGAACACTGAAGAACAGACGTGGGGAGGAAAAAGAAGTCGATTGCTCGCTACTTTGATCGTCGGAAATTTGGAAGAAGAGGAAAAGAAAATGTGGAGGGGGGAGAGGGGGAGGTGGAAGGGGTGGGGGGAGAGGGGGAGGTGGATGGGGTGGGGGAAGGGATTAGGGATGGATGGGTGGGAATAGGAAAGGGAAGGGGAGGAGGTGGGGGGAAGGGAAGGGAAGGAGGGGGTGAAGGAGGTGGATGGGAAGGGGAGGAGAGGGGAGGGGGTAGATAGGGTGGGAATAGGAAGGGGGATGTTTGGTGGATGGGAAGGGCTGGGTAAGAGGAAGGGGAAAGGGAGAAGGAGGACTATATTAAAGAATGGGGAAGTGGGAAGGTATAGAGTAGGGCGGGTTGAAGAGGAGAAGGAGGATGGGAAGGCGTAAGGAGGAGGGGAAGGTAGGGAGGAACGGGATGGGGGAGGTGAATAGGAAAGGGAAGGGAGGGGGAGGTGGGGGCTAAAGCGACAGGCTGAGGAATGGGAAGGATAAATGGGGAAGGGAAGGGGAAGGAGGAGGGGGAAGGTGCACTAACATGCAATTTCCATTTTTATTTGAATGCAGTAGATTTTTCACGACTAATAAAAGGGCGATGAAAAAGAAGTGGAAGTGGTTAAAAGTCCAGAAAGATAGAACTGGCGATAGGTTTTATATAAATATATAAATTCTTTAAAAGGTACTCTAGAGAACTTTTTTTATGATATTCAACATGGTCACTATTCCTTAACAAGTCGGAAAGACACACAAAAATAATGATACTAACAAAAAAATTATGATAATAACGATAATAATAACACTAACAACGCAATTTCTTAATAATCATTTCCTTCCCACCAAACACAACTACAGAGCATCTTCGACCAACATCTTCCATGATCTTAAAACGGAAGACGGAATAACAGGTTCCACGCTCTCAAAACCCTTTTGTAAAATCTGCCTTTAAGATTCTCCCCTCCTCCCCCACCCCCACCCCAACCCCCCACGACCAATGAATCCGAAATCATGAATCGGATAATTGAAAAAGTAATGGAAAAGTTATCCTGTGTGATGGTCGTTAATGTGCGATTTATTTAGATCTATTGAGACGGGGAGGGAGCGAATGTGTTGCTAATGATTCATCTAATGATATGGAGTCTCGGCTTGGATGCTGTACGTAAGGGGGCTGTGTTATATATAGATAGATAGGTGGATAGATAAATAGATACAGATATATATATAGATAGATAGATATACAGACACATGTATATACATACATACATTTATATACATATACATACACACACACTCGCACACACATATATACAGTATATACGTGTGTGTGTGAATACATCTGAGTGTGCACGCACACGCACACACACAAACATATATATAACGCTTAAGAAAGAGAGAAATTAATCTCGTATGAAACATTCATAGCAGCGTCCTTTTCAGATCTTCATGAAAAATGGAAAATCCTTTAAAAGGTTTCACGATGAAATATAAAAGAACGAAATAACGAGGAATTCCGATCCTTCCACTTACACCGATTAAGAGTCTAGAGGGAAGACTTTGTGTGGGAGATGATGGGATGTGCGTGCGCGTTTGCATGTATGAGTGTGTGTATTTCAACATTTTATATATATATATATATATATATATATATATATATATCATATATATATATATATCATATATATATATATATTTATTTATTCATTTATTTATATATACATTCATTTATATATACATATATTCATATATACATACATGTGTGTGTGTGTGTGTGTGTGTGTGTGTGTGTGTGTGTGTGTGTGTGTGTGTGTGTGTGTGTGTGTGTGTGTGTGTGTGTATATATGTATATATATATATATATATATATATATATATATATATATATATATATATATATATTTATATATACATATATTTATATATATACATATATATATATATATATATATATATA
>NC_061861.1:17588152-17593152 GCF_019202785.1 Penaeus chinensis | reverse complement strand
CTTTATATAGATATACATACATACATAAATATGTACATATATACACAGTACATACATACGTGCATATATATATATACACATACATGCATGCATGCATACATAAATACATACATACATACATACATACATACATACATACATACATATATACATAAATATATACATACACACATACAAAGGTGGATAGATAGACAAGGAAACACTGTATATAATATATACTGTTGATATATAGATAGAGAGATGGATAGATAGATAGATAGACAGACAAACTCACAGATAAGTAGATAAATTCATTATTTAACAATTAGACGAGTGAGAGAGCATGTGTGAGAGTGAGAGAGAAAGACAGAGAGCCAAAGGTAGAGAAATGGAGAAAGAGAAGAAAAAGGAAAAGGAGAAGAGGCAGAGAAGAAATGGAAGAGGAGAAGAGAGAAAGAAAAGATAAAGGAAAAGGAGAAGAGAAAGAGAGAGAAGAAAAAGGAAAAGAAGAAGAGAGAGAAAGAAGGAGAGTGAAAAGAAGATGGAGAAGAGGAAGCGGGAGAGAGAGAGAAAAAAAGTTGACAATGGAGAATCAAAAGTAGATGAAGATTAAAATGAAAACAATTCTCACACACACACACACACACATACATATATATATATATATATATATATATATATATATATATAAACCCCTGTCGTGGAAGAGGAAGAGGGGACCAAAGAAAGAATAAATAAAAATCAAGCACACGAAGAGAAAGCCAATGCAACGACCTGCATTCGTGCTTGCCTGCGTGTGGCGATAAGCAAGCCAACTAATAATGATAATCCTGCGGGGGGATGGGTCTGAGGCGGATGTGTCGGGGGGGGAGGGGGGGAGGGGGGGGACTCGGGCTTTTTACCCCTACCTCTCTTGCTGTACACTGGCGCATGTCTTCTCTGTCTGTCCGTGTTTTTTTGTTTTTTGTTTTTTCTTCTTTTTTTTGTCTCTGTCTTTCTTTTTGTAATAATGCATAATGTGTTCTCTTTCACTGTGTTCTGTCTGTTTCTTTCTCTCTCTTTGTGTTCTTTGTCTCTCTCTCTCTCTCCCTTCATCCCCTCTCCCTCTCCCTCTCTCCCTCCCCGCTCCCTCTCCCTCTCTCCCTCCCCGCTCCCTCTCCCTCTTCCTCTCTCCCACTGTCTATTCCATGAAACTCTCAAGCATCGAGATGTTGTATATGCAACACATGTCTATTGAAACATTCACAGAAGATGTCAATTATGGATAATTGCATTGCATTGACTGGCAAATAACCTTTAATACTCTTAAAAACTGTACTGTGTCTAGGGCATTTGACAGAATTAAGAATAGAATAGCTTTATTGTTGTTGTTCTGAAAGACTTGTCGAATCGAAGTGCTCGTGTGGCGGGGTGAATTGCCAGTTTTTTCTTCCTTCCAAATAGGAATGTTAACAAATATTAACAAAATGATTGTCTGGTTTATTTAATTATAAATGAATACATTTTCGTGGAAGAGTATGTGGCAGTATGTTTGTATGTCAGTTTATCCGCCAATGCCTATACTAATTTGTGTGTATGTGGTGTATGTGGCGTGTATATGCATATGCGCATGCGTGTGCGTGAATGCGTGTGTATGCGCGTGTGTTTATGTGTGTCCGTATGCGTATATATGTGTCTGTGTCTTTATTTACTGTTTAATACAACTTGGAATGTACCGTTGCCTCTCATGTAGAATACGTCTCTCCTAATTTATGGAAGCAATTTCAGCTACAATTAAGTAATTTACTGCATTCCATAAGAGCCTTATGGTCTGAATGGTATCCTCCCATCTTGGTCGCCGCACACGTATATCTTATCGAGGTAATTATAATCCGCTATGATGACTGTGAAGTAATATGTTCATGTTATAAGTGCGTGGGTGTAGATAGAAATTGATATAAATGGATAGTTAGACTGATAGACAAACAACCATACAAGTAGATATATATATATGTAAATATACATACATACATATATACACATACAGCGAGAGAGAAAGAAAGATAGATAGATGTAAAGAGAGGCAGACAGACCGATAAATAGGAGGACAAATAAAGAGAAACACAGATAGACAGCTAACAATACCTAGACAGAGAGATATGCAATTAAAAAAAAAAAATCTAACTCAACACCAAAGCACCAGAATCGAGCATGCAATTCCCAAACTTTGCAACTTGCTTCCAGATAGCGCCTGCATCTTCATACAAGGCAAGAATAATTATAGTCCAGTCAAGACGTGTCAACAAAGTGTTTGCAATGTTCTGATCATAGAGATTCTCTTTGCTTGCACGAGAAAGCATTGCGAGTGATTGATAGATGGTTGGCATGGCAACGGCAGTGGAAAGATTACGTCTGTCTACTTCAACTGTTCAACAAGTCTATCGAGGGTAGTTAAGAGGGAGTTGGATATGTAGAAAATTGTTCCCCGCAATTAAGGCAAGAGATTAGAATTTTTCGCTCTTTTCTACAATGGAATGAGAATGGATAAAACAACTGTTTTGATAATTTACATAGTCAGTCTACCTGTCTACCAATTAAATTATATGCCTATCTCTCTCCTTCAATGTATATCAATCTATCTTTTTTTTTTTTTTTTCTGGCAAGATTCATGGTTATATCTGTATCTACACAGATAAATGTTTTTTTCTATTATCTATACACATCTATCAGGCCATGTAAGTCTTTCTTTGTCTATCTTTCTATATACACGCGAGGGACCGGGTGCGGGTGTGTGTGTGTGTGTGTGTGTGTGTGTGTGTGTGTGTGTGTGTGTGTGTGTGTGTGTGTGTGTGTGTGTGTGTGTGTGTGTGTGTGTGCGTGCTTGCGTGCGTGCGTGTGTGGGTGCGTGTGTGTTTGTGTGTGTGTGTTTGTGTGTGTGTGTGTGTACGTGCCTGTGTGCGTGTGTACGTGCATGCGTGTGTACGTGCATGCGTGTGTACGACGTGTACGTGCGTGTGTGCATGTACGTGCGTGTGAGTGTGCGTGTACGTGCGCGTGTGTGCGCGTGTGTGGGTATATTCACGTGCATATCTGTATACATAAAAGAAAAATATCCGATACCAAATTAGTAAATAATAACAAGGCAAATACCAGTATCAGATAATCACTTAATCAATAATTAATACCATTTCACCATAAAGATACCGCACTAATTCCACACGCATTTTAAGCTTCACCTCACTTTACAGTCCACGACAATTCGGAAAATTTTGAGAAAATTAACGGCCAACAAAACTTTACTTAATGTGAGACTTGGGCCTTGCGTAAGTGACTCTCTGAATAAGAATGTTGGCGAATATGAGAGTTAAAATGCGCTGTTGTCCCCGCGAGGGAGATAAGAATGCTGGTTGGTTGTCTGTCTGTCTGTCTGTCTGTCTGTCTGTCTGTCTGTCTGTCTGTCTGTCTGTCTGTCTGTCTGTCTGTCTGTCTGTCTCGGGCTTTGGCTCCGTCATTCACTGTCACTGTTATTGTCTATGCCTGTGCCTGTGCCTATGTCTCTGTCTCTCACTTTCTCCTTCCTGTTCCTCTTCATCTTGCTCTTCCTTTTGTTCTTTTTCTTCTTCTTCTCCTTCTCCTTCTTCTCCTTCGTCTCCTTCTAATTCTCCTTCTTCTTCTGCTCCTTCCTCTTCCTATTCCTCTTCCTCTCCCTCTTCTTCACCCTTCCCGTCTTTTCCTCCTCCTTTTAATAAACCACCTTCTCCCTTTCCCTCTCCCTCTCCTCGCCTCTCCCTCCTTCCCTTTCCCTCTCCAGTATCGTTTTCTCCGATAAAAGAAAGTAGAAAAAAATCCGAATTAATATTCATGGCCTCTGAATATTCACTCCATTTTTATTTTCCCTGAATCAAAAGAATTACATCTGTTTGAATTTCGTTGAAGTATATATTGAAGCATGTATCAGCTGAAAGACAGATATTGGCAGGTATTAAGAGAAATGTGAATCGACAGAATATCTAATACTGACAATGTTTATACTGATAATCGTCAGACTTGAATATTCTTAATAATATAGATGATAGTAACAATATTGATGATAATTAGAAGGGGAATAAGTTTTAGAAGAAGCTGGGAAAGAAGAAATAGAAGATAAGATTATGAAGATGAGCATAATAATTATATAATCTTGACTATAAAAGGACAAAAATAACAAGAACAAAAGGCACTCTATCTATCTATCTATATCTCCACGTCCATAAACAAGAGGAAAATGCCATACACGCCACCTTCGCCTAAAAAAAATGAGAAAGGAAGGATATGCAAAATGAAGTAAAAACAAGGAGTCTGTTTTGAATGACAGGTGTGACAGTGAGAAGTCTCGAAGGCCCGGATGTATTTTCGTGGCTTGGAGGACGAATCATGATTTGGAAAGGATTTTTTTTTTTCTGTGTCTATTCACCTTTTTGTCTCTTTATTTGAATTGCATTTGCCTAGAAATCAATCTATTTACCTATCTACTTACTTTATCTACTTATTAATCTGTCTATATACCTATCTATCGGTCTATATAGGCACTGACTGTTTTTCTGTTCCCTTTCCCTCTCCCTACCCCTTTTGTTTTAATGTTTGTGCATCTCTGTCTCTTTCCATTATATGAGTCTATGTTCTGCCTCCGTCTCTCTTTCTCTCTTTCTCTCTCTCTATCTATCTATCTATCTATCTATCTATCTATCTATCTATCTATCTATCTATCTATCTATCTATCTATCTCTATCTCTATCTCTATCTCTATCTCTATCTCTATCTCTATCTCTCTCTCTCTCTCTCTCTCTCTCTCTCTCTCTCTCTCTCTCTCTCTCTCTCTCTCCCTCTCCCTCTCCCTCCCTCCCTCCCTCCCTCTCTCTCTCTCTCTCTCTCCCCCTGTTTCTTCATTTCTTACCCCCTCCACCTCTCTCTCTCTCTTTGCTATTGAACTCAGCATCATTTATTCTTCCTTCCTCTCTCTCTTTTCCTTCTTTCATCGACGAAAACACACACGAGATTATGAA
>NC_061861.1:17578152-17583152 GCF_019202785.1 Penaeus chinensis | reverse complement strand
ATTGCGTGTGGCTTTTTTGGAGTATGTGTTCGTAAATACCTTTGTTTGTATCTCAATAATCTGTAAGTATAATTGTCAATCACTATACATATATACATATTATATATGTGTATATATATTTATATATGTATATATATATATATATATATATATGTACACATGAGCACACACACTTAGAGACAGACACACACACACATAGAGACAGACACACACACACACACACACACACACACACACACACACACACACACACACACACACACACACATATGTGTATATATATGTGTGTGTGTATAATATATATTTATACATATATATATGTTTGTATAATATATATATAATATATATATATAACATATATATATATATATATGTGTGTGTGTGTGTGTGTGTTTGTGTATTTATATTTACAAATAGATATATTTATGCACACGTGTGTGTGTATGTGTGTTTGGGTGTGTATATATGGATAGATAGATGATGATATAGATATTTGTATGTATACATATATAATATATATACTTATATTTATATATGTATATATATAAGTATATATATTATATATGTATACATACATATATCTATATCTTTATATATCTATCCATATATACACACCTAAACACACACACACACACGTGTGCATGAATATATCTATATGTATATATAAATACACAAACACTCACGCACATATATGTATATATATTATATATATATATATATATATATATATATATATATATATAGATAGATAGATATATATGATATATATATATATTGTTTACATTTACTACATACATATATCTATATCCATCTAGATATAGATATATGCGTGCACACGTGAATATTACTGCGAGCTTGTATGTGTGCATTTCTCTGTGTGCCCACGAGCATGCGTTCATGTCTGTGCGTGTGCGTTTCTTTGTATCTGGCCCTGCCTCCGTGGCGTGTTCAGAGAAGTTTATACTCCGGAGAAAGGCTGCAAAGTTTACGTGCCTCATGTTGTTTCAGAGAAGGGAAAAAGTCTAAAAGTTTTGTTGGTTGACATTGGATCTTCGAAAGACAGCTACACTCCAGAGACTTTTGTCATGACTGCAGGTTTATATGAAATAAAAATAAAAACCGAACAAGAATGGCGATGAAGATGGCGTAACGTTGAAGTTTCTAAATATAACGCATTTGAGAAACGCTACTATATATTTGAAATATATTCAAAATTGAAACAAAAGAAAAGTAAGAAAGAAAAGAAATATAATACATATTTGTTTATTGTATATATATATATATGGACCTAAAAAAACTAATAAACAATAATTGAATCATATATATATACATATATACATACACATATATACTTATATATGCATACATATACATATATATACATATATATACATATATGTGTGTGTGTGTGTGTGTGTCTGAGTGTGCGTGTGTGTGTGTGTGTGTGCCTGTGTGTGTGTGTACATATATGTGAATATACATATATAATAATAATAACATATATATATATATATATATATATATATATATGTATATATATATATCTGTGTGTGTGCGTGTGTGTGTGTGTGTGTGTGTGTGTATTTAAACACATACACACGTATATATTTATGAATATATATATATATATATATATACATACATATACATAAATATAGTAAATATAAATATATGTATGAATATATAAACATAAATACATACAAAAATAAACAAACACACACATACACACACACACACATACACAAACTCATGAAGTGTTGCAGCTCTGCCTGTCTTGCGTCCACGTATGCCATCACCTCACGCGACACATGCACACTGACATCAGCTGATCGAATGAGAGAAAAAAAAGTAAAACTTCTTAAGCTCGTAACCGTTTGACCTTGCACGAGATACCCACATTAAGCTATAATCTCGTGAACACGCTATAAAAATGAATTTAAAAAAAAGAGAGTATAAGAAAATGAGAGCAAAAAAGGAAATGAGAAAAGTATAAAAAGAGAGATTGATAGGAAAGAACAAATATATTGTGTTTCCTGGATTACATCATTGTGAACTGGCGACTTGAAAGAAAAAAATGTTTTAATTTTCCTTTCTTTAATTCCTCTCTTCTCAGCAAAATAAACGTTTTGAGAGCTATACAGAAAAAATAAGAACAACAAAAAACAATCATTATCATGATAAAAAACAAAATAATGATAATGATAATAACAACAACAATGTTGATGATGATACTGATAATAAATGATGATGATGGTGATGATGATGATGATGATTGTGATGATGATGATGATGATGATGATGATGATGATGATGATGATGATGATGATGATGATGATGATGATGATGAAGGCCATCCGGTTAAGGGAAGAAAAGACAGAGTCTGACAGACAGGCATACAAACATAAATAGAGACAAAGACAAAAACAGAAAAGTGACACAAACACAGAAATAAAAGCAGGAACATAGATCGAAGCACAGATAAATACACACAGAGAGACAAGAAAGATAGCCAGACAGATAGATACGCTTTCACAGAGATCTAGTGAAAAAGACAAAGATAGAGACATAACTAGAAAAAAAGACGAAGACAGACAAACAGACAGATAGACAGACAAAACAAAGAGAACAACAGAGATATAAAGAGCCAACCAGACAGACAAAGCCACTAAGAGACAGACAGACAAAGCCACTAACAGACAGACAGACTAACTAACGCCCGTCCGCCTCATCTATCAACACCCGAAACCTGTCACGCATCGCAATCCAGCGGACAGATCCTCGAAGTCAGTGACGTCATTAAAATCTGCCAAAAAGCCTCACAAAATCGTATGACGTGTTGATGATATGCTGACATCGCTCTTTGTGATTTTTCGTTTTATTTCATAAGATAATAAAAGAGTGAATGAATCGGAGAAGGACACAGGGAGGTGGGGGGAGGAAGAGGGAGAGGGGGAGGGTAGGAAGCGTGAAAGGGAGAGGGAGAGAGAAGGAGAGGGAGAGAGAAGGAGAGGGAGAGAGAAGGAGAGGGAGAGGGAGAGAGAGGGAGAGGGAGACGGAGAGAAAAAGAAAGGGAGAGGGAGAGGGAGGGAAGGAGAGAGAGAGAGAGAGAGAGAGAGAGAGAGAGAGAGAGAGAGAGAGAGAGAGAGAGAGAGAGAGAGAGAGAGAGAGAGAGGAGGGGGGGGGGGGTAAGGAAACATAATTTTTTTTTATAAAAATGCAATTACTTTAATTTTTTTTCATCTAAGATTTGACTGACTGCAGACACACAGGATATTAAAAGAAACAAATAAACAAACAGTTGCCAATTCGCAAAAAAATATCTAACCAGAGCCGAAGAAAAATGGCTTCATTGACCGAAAAAAAGACAAATCAACATTTGCTAATTTGTCTACGACCGTATATGCTATATATAAGATAATAAAAGGTAATTACATACTTTCACGCACGAAGTAGTTTTATTCTTTCATTGTTTCGCTCAAACAAAGAAAGAATTAAAATTGTTACATCAACTCAAGTCTCGCCCACACACTGAAGCAATTCTTGTTGATTGGTTGGTATATATATATGATTTTATTTTTACAACAAAATCATATTCTCCATTTCTGATTTCTCTATGGATATACATCTAAATTATATATCATTAAAACTTTACACTATTATAATCTACCTCTAATTTCGATATCTTGATCTGATAAATTATATACAGAAAGCGATTTTATCACAATGATCACTGATGAAAATCGAAAATGAGGCAGAAAATTTGGCGGGAAATAATGCTTAATTCTGATTGGTGGATTTCTGTCACGAACTTTATATATTCATGCGTGTTAGTGTGTGTGTGCGTGTGCGTGTGCGTGTGCGTGTGCGTGTGCGTGTGCGTGTGCGTGTGCGTGTGCGTGTGCATGTGCATGTGCATGTGCATGTGCATGTGCATGTGCATGTGAATGAAAGAGAGAGAGAGAGAGAGAGAGAGAGAGAGAGAGAGAGAGAGAGAGAGAGAGAGAGAGAGAGAGAGAGAGAAAGAGAGAGAGAGAGAGAGACAGAACCAGAGACAGACAGACAGAGAGGCAGCGAAAGAGACAGACATACAGAATCTGAGACGGCGAGACAAAGCTGGCACGCACACACGCGAGAAAGGATAATTGTGTTGAGGTCATATTTACCTTTTTCTAGATCATGACTTTGACTGAGGGCAGAATACTCATGCCGTCTACAGCTTTCCCACGCGTCTGACGTCACGCGCGAACGATACAGAGTATTTGAAATCTAAACGTATTAGTATTTCAATGTAATATTACGGCTGTTTATTATTGCAATCTAATATTATGGGGTTAATTTTGCGTTTTTTTCGCTGTAGGTCGATATGCATATGATTACAGAGAGGTGGTTGGCCGGACGGACGGATGGCTGCGTGGATAGGTGGATGAGTTAGTGGTTAAGTGGATGAGAGAGAGAGAGAGAGAGAGATGGGCAGACTGACAGATTAACATATAAAATTTTAAAGATAGATATATATAACAACAGATTTAAAACATAGATATACAAAACAATAAAACAAGGAGAGGTGATCATAAAATAATCCCCAAATCAAAACAGCCATATTAAAAATAATATATATAAACAAAATAAAATTAGGTTTAATTCCTTCTTAGACAAAAAGTCAAATCCGTTGAGGTTTCAAAATTGACTCGAAACGTCACGCTTTACGACGCCGTTGTTAATCTTTCTGTAATTTCAGCTTTGCACAGATCTTACCTAGTTTGAATGTAACACACATAGTAAATTCCTTATCATATATTGTTAGCGTTTCCATCGCCCATGATACAGTGCATTGCAGTAGTCCATTTGTGATATCTCCTTGTCAAATGGATTTTATGCAGCAATAATCATAATCTCAATGTACGGCCCTTGTATCTAAGCTCTCCCGGGTGTTCGTGCCTTTGCAGATGTTTTTATAATTCATCCTTGTTAGAAATTCAGGTGGATTTCTTAATTATTTA
>NC_061861.1:17573152-17575652 GCF_019202785.1 Penaeus chinensis | reverse complement strand
TCCCCTCTACACCTTCCCCTTCATTTCTATTCTCACCCCCCCCCCCCCCTTCCACTTCTATCCCCCCCTTCTCATCTACAGTTGGCCTCTCGCCCCAAAAACAGGATGGCTATAGTAAATCTTCTTGTTATGATAACCTGGCGAAGGAACTTTTAGATTCTGTTTCATATTTCCTGCTGACTTAAGCCCAAGGCAGTTGTATTTCATCATCTCCCTTGGAAGAAAGGGATTGTGCAAGCAAAGCAACCGAGGAAGCAAGGAAGCCAATGCACAACCGAGATATGATTTAGGTAATTGATGTTTCCGGAAATTACAAGTTGAGAAGAAAACTGGTGAGGTTCTGGAAGATACACTTAACCCTCATTAGGACTTGTATTTAATTATCTTTTTTTACTTTGTGCTTTGGGAGTTCTTGCTTGGGATCTTGCTCTCTCTCTCTCAATCTGGAGTTGCGTTGTCTATCTGTCTGTTCGCGTTATTTTTTTTTTTTTTTTTTTTTTTTAATGTCTGCCTGTCTGTTTACCTCTCTGGCTCTTTCTGTCTCCCTTCCCCTTTCTTTTTTCATCTTTTTTTTTCTCTCTCTCTCCCCTACTCTTCCTCTTCCGCCTCTCATCTATTCGCCACTTTCCTTTCCTATCTTTCTCAATCTCACTTTCTCTTTCATCTCTCTTTTCTATCACATTTCCTTTCTATATTTCTTATTTTTCCTCCCATTCCTTCTATCTCTCATCCTCTATCCCCCTCATCCTCCCTCCCCTTATCACACTCTCCCACCCCCCTCTCTATCTCCCTCTCTCCTATCCCTCCTCTCTTTCCCATTCCTCTTCTCTCTCTCCCATCTCTACTATCTCCTTTCCTCCCTTTATCACTCTCCCATCTCTCCTCTCTTCTTCTCTCCTTTATCACAATCTCCTGTCCCCCCTCTCTCTCTCTCATCCCCCCCTCTCTCTCATCTCTCATCTCCCCTTTCCTCCCCTTATCACACTCTCCCATCCCCCCCCCCCCTTCTCTCTCCCTCTCACTTTCCCCTTCCTCCACTCTCTCTCTCCCACCCCCCCCCCCCCCTCTCTCTCATCTCTCATCTCCCCTTATCACACTCTCCCATCCTCCACCCCCCCCCTCTCTCTCTCTCTCTCTCTCACTTTTCCATTCCTCCACTCTCTCCCATCCTCCCCCCCCCCCTCTCTCTCTCTCCGTCTCACTTTCCCATTCCTCCACTCCCCCCCCCCCCCCTCTCTCTCTCTCATCTCTCATCTTCCCTTTTCTCCCCTTATCACACTCTCCCATCCCCCCCCCCTCTCTTTCTCTCTCCCTCTCACTTTCTCATTCCTCCACTCTTTCTCTCTCCCATCCCCCCCCCCCTCTCTCATCTCTCCTCTCCCCTTCCTTCCCTTATCACACTCTCCCATCCTCCGATCCCCCCTCTCCTTCTCTCTCTCTCTCTCTCTCTCTCTCTCTCTCTCTCTCTCTCTCTCTCTCTCTCTCTCTCTCTCTCTTCTCTCTCTCTCGCTCTCACTTTCCCATTCCTCCATTCTCTCTCTCCCTCCCCCCCCCCCCTCTCTCTCTCTAATCTCTCCTCTCCCCTTCCTTCCCTTATCACTCAACCTGTCCGTGCAACCAAGCAGACCAAACCTATACCACTTTCCTTTTCCCTGTTATTGATAGAACCACTCATTCCTCATCCATTCGAAGTCTAATGCATAGAATATATTATCCACCCGAGGTCGTTACGTGAGGCATGGTAAATCTATGGTAAATATTAATCACATTTGGAATATCTTTTTATCTCCATTTCTCTCTTTCTATTGATCTGTTTCTATCTATATCTGTGTCACTGTTTCTGTCTCTGAATTTCTGTTTCCGTATCTCCTATCTCTGTATCTGTATGTCTGTATCTCACATCTCTGTTGCCATGTCTCTATCTCTATCTCTGTCACTATTTCTATTCGTATCTCCGTCTCACTAACACTCACACACACTCTCGCGCATACTCTTTGTCCTCTGATTGTAATATTAAATAAAAATAATGTTTGGCTGAATTGCATTCCAGTTTCTTACGGTTCCCGCCTTTACGACCAATGAATGTGTATCTATCTGTCTTATTTTATGAGGGTTTTATGGATCCGCTGTATAATACAACTGTTTCAAGAGAGTCACTTAGGATCATTTATATATGTATTCATATATGCATATGTGTGTATGTGTAGAAAGAGAGAGAGAGAAAGAAATACATATACATACATGCATTAATAGATAATAGATAGATGGATAGAGAGAACAGCTAAAAAAATAGGTAGGTATGTACACAGATAGACAGACATATAGAAGAAAAGATAAACATACAGATGGACAGACAGACAGATAGATAAAGACAAAAATATTGGTAACGAAGTGGATATATATGCTCATAATTTCCTATAAATGTTCATGTATATTACTAAGCCTCGAGCAGTTTCCTGCTACAAATCCTTCTATTTCGAAGCATTTACACACAAGGAGG
>NC_061861.1:17550652-17568152 GCF_019202785.1 Penaeus chinensis | reverse complement strand
GTAGCATGATATGTTATTTGGTTATATATTTCCAAGAAAGAAAAAATCACACACACACACACACACACACACACACACACACACACACACACACACACACACACACACACACACACACATATACACACCTACACATATACACCGTTCACGAAAATATACTCTCACCCCCCCCCCCCCCCTTCAACAAACCTCCTTCCGCTTAAACCACTAAAACTTGTTCAACCAAACCTTCGATTGCAATATGATGAATTCTAATAATCTGCAAGGAAGATATAAATGTTGCTAACAAATTTGCATTGCAGGTTGCGTGGGAAATTCATCTCCAATATTGCAGTCGCCCACGAACATGTAAGTCGCGGTTGATGCTCGCTGAATAAGGATATATTTCTGATAAAGCTTGATGGAGTAGAGGAATGAGGACTTAGGAATGGTGGTGCTAGCCAGCTTTTCCCTTCGGTGGTGGTGGTGTTGCCGCTGGTTTTGCTGTTGCTGTTGTCGATGTTGTTGTTGCTGTAGTTGTTATTGTTGTTGCTATTTTCTGTTGTTGCTGTTGTCACATGTTGATGGTTGTAGTGTTTTCTGTTGTTGTTGCTTCTGTCATTTGTTTTTCTCTTTCTCTTTTTTTTTTCATATTTGCAATGAATGAACAAACAGATATCAAATACACAACATATACAGTATTGTTCTGTATTACGTAAACGGGCTTGTTCAATGAGGTGGGGAAGACTCCGCTTTTCGTATTGCTAATTTAAACATCGTGTGTGTGTGTGTGTGTGTGTGTGTGTGAGTGTGTGAGTGTGTGTGTGAGTGTGTGTGTGTGTGTGTGTGTGTGTGTGTGTGTGTGTGTGTGTGTGTGTGTGTGTGTGTGTGTGTGTGTGTGTGTGTGTGCGTACGTGTGTGTATGTGTGTGTGTGTTTAAAAGGGGGAGATAGAGAGAGAGATGGTGGAGGCAGGGGAGGACAGAAAGGAGGGAGAGAGGAAAAGAAATGGAACTTGAGAGAGAGAGAGAGAGAGAGAGAGAGAGAGAGAGAGAGAGAGAGAGAGAGAGAGAGAGAGAGAGAGAGAGAGAGAGAGAGAGAGAGGAGAGAAAAGAAAGGTACAACGGTCTACAGTTCGTTAATGAGTGACAGAACGAAGTAGCATTTTAGGGACCATAACACACACAATGTCATAGTAAACGACAACACAGCCCAGTGTTACCCCCGTGAGACCTGAGTGAATGCGAATCCGATAATGGAGCCTAGACTTCGGATTAAGATGTTTGCAACCTATTAATTAACCATAACGTCTGCAATTCAGCTCAAATTTGCAAATCTATTACTTGCATTACAATTTGATATACATTCTCAAAGCTAGATGTACAAGTAATCATTATTTACCAACTACAACCAACGCTGAAATCATGGCTTTAACGTAACATTCGTATCATTTGCGTTAATGTTGGGAAACCTCGTTAGCGCTCGATCCCCCCCCCCCCCCCTCCTCTGGCATCCGTAACTGGAGGAACTCATTCACAAACTACACAATGTTTACTGGCCGGGTTATATAACATCAATAATGGTTGGCGATGCATGGGAGGCTGGTTGTTCATGGCTTATAATGCATGCTAGTTACGCAGTCTGTTAACCAGTGCTGGTTGTTGATCGTTCAGTGATTTTTGTTAAATTTTGCAATTGTGTGGGAAGCTTCGTTCATTAAGTGCACCGTTTGCAGCAATATGCGAGTTTTCTTTAAAAGTTTTATATAATTAGAGTAGGGATTTACTTTTTTTTATGGTACAAAATTCATACCTACATTCAAAACCTACGAAATCATAATAATTGGTAATTTATGAGAAATTTCCTGGACAGAAACCCCGATTATTATTCTTTGCCTTGCTATTATTTTTCTTAGCCCCGTTACTATTCTTTGAAGCACTCTTTTCCTTTTTCTCGCCCCTTTTTCTTTACCACTGTCACTATTCTTTGACTACCCACTTTTCTACTTGGATCCAGTTAACATTCTTCTTACATCGAAAAAAACTACACTTTTTTTATTTCTTTCTCAGACCAGCCAAGTTTGGAATTAATAAAGAGGAAATGTTTGCCGTCTACATCCTCCCCGCATTATTCACAAGCTCTGAGAATTTGTGTGAAGTTTCTCAGCCAAGGAGCAAGTATACTGAGCCTTCAGCTGGAATCTTATGTCTAAATATACATATTCCGCCGTTTCTATTCTCTTTTTTTATCCCTTTGCCCCATTTCGTGTACTTTGACTCGCTTCTCTCTCTCTCTCCTTTGGCCAAGCTATTATTCATTGACTTTTATTTTGAAGAACAATATTCCATTTTCTCTCTGATGTAGAACAATGAATAGGATTTTCTCTTTGATGGACAAAAATATCCCATATTCTGGGTTTCTATGGTCTGGGAGCAGTCTTGTTAGGAATTAATGAGGAATGTTCTAATTGCAATATTCATAACCAGCAGAGACTTTGTCTGATGTCTAAAGGAAAGGAGCAATTGTACAGCGCCCACAGCTGGGTCACTTTCTATATCTGTATGTTCTGTACTTTTATTTGACACTTTTATTTCTACCCTTTTTCCTTGTTAATATTCTTTGACTCGCCCCCTGTTTTTCTTTGTTCTAGTTACTGTTATTTGCCTCGTATTTTTCTTCTTTTCTTCCCCGTTACCATAAATTGACTGTCCTTTCCTTCTTTTGCCCGTTTCTGTTTATCAATTAGCTTTTTTTTTCTTTTCTCCCATTCCTTGACTCTCTTCCCCTTTGCCCCTGTTTCTATTCTTATACTCGCCCTTTCTCCCTTTTTGCCTCCATTTATATTCATTGACTCACTCTTTTCCTCTTTTGCCCCAGTTACTGTTCTTTGCCTTGCCCCTTCCTCCTTTACCCTTGTTACTGTTCTTCTTACACATACCGTTTTCCTCCTTTGGCACCGTCACTATTCTTTCCCACCCCTTTTTTCGTGGAGGCATTATGTGATGTCGGAAAACAAATGAGCAGCTACATAACGTTCTTAGCTGAGATCTGTTTCCTAATATACAGATGCTATTTCTCCCGGCAATGGAAGTTCATATCTCGGAGACACTTGATATTAACAATTGGATTTAATTAGTGACGTCATTCCAGCCCACCTCCGAGAACCTTGCAATATATTCAGACTGTTTGGTTCAGCGCATGTTATCAAAGCCATGAGCTATGTTGTGGGCGAGCATCCCTTTTCCGGAAATTTATGTTGATGGGGTTGTTGACTGGAGCATTCTGGCGAGGGAGAATTCTCGACTGCGCGGCTTGAAGTGGCTTGCCTTCAGGAATCTCGATCTGCTTCGCTCTCTGGAGGGTGCCAGCCAGGCATTGTGAGGCCTTGGATATTTATATAAGGCATATGTATAAATGAGGAAATTGGATAAATGAATGCGACAGCAAATATAGATAGTGTGTGTGTGTGTGTGTGTGTGTGTGTGTGTGTGTGTGTGTGTGTGTGTGTGTGTGTGTGTGTGTGTGTGTGTGTGTGTGTTCGTGTGTATGTGTGTGGGTGTGTTTACGCATATGTATATTTACCCTAGTGTGTACGCTCGCCTGCTGGCTAAGAGTATGCACACATTTACTCAAAAATGTATTTACTTTTCAAACCGACCTCGCCAAACCACCTTTCCCCCTTCTTTCTCCTCTTCATCATTCTCTCTCTCACTCCTTCGTTCCTTCTCTTCCAACAATCGATCAGCCAAAGGCGCTTCACCTCTCGAACGTGCTCTCAGGCGTCGTAAAGCAAGCATTACCCGGGTATAACGTGGCTCTGACTGCCTTTAAAGTACACCTACGAGGAGGGTCGTATCGTGTAATGAAGGTCTAGGCTGTTCGTTTCATGTGCACTTCCTTCTCTTAACAAATAGCAAAATAAATAACAATAATATATCATTGTTAGTGTTTATTTATATTACAATAAAATAGGGTGATGTGTAATTCAATCAAATGAAGTTAAATTCTTTATTATAATTATATCTTAAACTGAAGGTCTTCGCTGTTTGTTCCATGTTCACTTTCTCATTAAGAAATAAATTAAAACCAATTAAGGCGATGCGTAATGAAGTTAAATAAATCAAACACATAGAATAAACTAGACTAAATTAAATAATTGAAATGGCGTGAAATAAAACGAAATAAAGTAAAATAAACAAATAATCGAATAGAATAGAATAGAGTAGTATAAAACATAACATTATATAATGATAGAAGAAAAATCAAAGGGGATTTCCCATTATATTAATTTCGGGTAACTAAGCACTCAGTTATGATCATTTTTCATGTAATCAGTAGAATTGTTAATATCAATACTATTACTAATAATAACAAAATTAATAAAACAAATTATAATAATAATAATAATCTGGTATTATCCATGTACACCTTCTTAAATTTAATGGAATCAAACGTATTAAACACAAACTTTCGAATAACTTCTATTTAGTTATGTTTTGATAATACTCTTGTGCTCATCAATCATGTGAATATTTATTTTGGCTTGATATTGCCATTTTTTCTGTTTTAAGTTATGCTTGTTTTTTTCTATAACATATATATACATATATATGTGTGTATTTGTGTGTATGTGTGTATGTGTGCGTGTGTGTGTGTGTGTGTGTGTGTGTGTGTGTGTGTGTGTGTGTGTGTGTGTGTGTGTGTGTGTGTGTGTATGTGTTTCATGGTTGAACATGACTGATTTACTCCTATTGTGTATTATCATGTATATGTTTCTCAGGGCTAACCATACTATACATATCATTATTACAAAAATAAACATTTTTTTTGCATGTTAATGTAAACATAATGCTTGTATGTTAATGTTAATTATAATGATGATGGTGAGGAGGACGATGAGAACGATCATGAAAAATTAAATAATATCTATAATTATCATCATACATAATTGTAGCAACAAAAACAATATCAATATAACAAACACAATAAAAGCAATATACCCTTCCCTTCCCCCAAGCATTTGCCAACATGTTCCCAACGTGTTTACTTTACGTTCTTATGGCTGAGGACGAGACCCCTGCACTCTTTTTGTTATAGACTTGATAGCCAATCGATCCCCCCCCCCCCCCACCTCTCTTTCCTGTACTGGGGAGTGTATTAGGTTTCTGATTTTATTTTTCCTGTCTTTTCTCTTTTTTGTCTCTCTCTTTTGCTTTCTCTCTCTCTCTCTCTGTCTCTCTCTCTGTCTCTCTCTTTCTCTCAGACTCTGCCCTCCCTCCCCCTCTCTCTCTCTCTCTCTCTGTCTCTCTCTCTCTCTCAGACTCTCCCCCCTCTCTCTCTCTCTCTCTCTCTCTCTCTCTCTCTCTCTCTCTCTCTCTCTCTCTCTCTCTCTCTCTCTCTCTCTCTCTCTCTCTCTCTCTCTGACTCACACACATATCTATGCCCCCCTCTCTCTCTATCTATCTATCTCTCTGTCTGTCTGTCTCCTCTGTGTGTGTGTGTGTGTGTGTGTGTGTGTGTGTGTGTGTGTGTGTGTGTGTGTGTGTGTGTGTGTGTGTGTGTACAAATATGTGTGTGTATATATATATGTGTGTGTATATATGTACTGTATGTATAAATATTAATATGAATAAATGTACAGGGCCTATATACATATATATTATCACAATATCATTATTGTCATAATAAAAATAATAATTTACCTACTCCTCCCCCCCCCCCCCCACCTATTCACCTTCATTTTTCTCCTCGTCCTCCTCGTCCTCCTCCTTCTTCCTCTTCCTTCCTCTTCGCTCCTGCGCCCTGTGACAACTCTGACTTTTCCCTGTATAACTTTCCTGCTAGAATTACCAACTTTCGTTAAGATGTTTCCTCTTACATAATGGGTCTTTATGTTACGAAACTTATATTTTAGCCGGAGGTAAAAAACGTATTTTTTTATGCATATGCGCCGGGGGGGGGGGGGGGAGATAAGGAAGATGGAGGGGGGGAGGGAGGGAAGGAGAGACAGAAAAGGAAAAAGAGAATGAGTGTCAGTGATTGGGAGAGAGGACAATAAACACAAAGACTAGTCAGATAGAGAAAAAAGGCTAGACACTGTTAAAGCAGATGATATATTTTAGAATGCTGTGTATCAGAATATATACCGTTTTATTTGCTTTTGTAATTATAACCATCCTTATTATTATCATTATTAACATTATTACTATCATGCCTACTATCATTATTATCATCGTTACCGTGTGTTTGTGTGTGTATACATGTGTGTATGTGCAAACCAATAACCAACCAAACAAAACCATAAACAAATACACATTACCCAGCCTTCCACACTCGACTCCTCGCTTCCCTCAGAAACTGTCCCAAGTATACGCGTCATTAAGACAATTAAAACACGTCATGGATATTCCGATCTCCTTCTGATATACATTTCTGCACACTTGGACACTCGCACCATTTCCCGAGCGGAGGAGTTTGCATTATTGGGTCGTGACTGCGGAATGGGAGGCGGGAAGGGGAGGGGGGGAGGGAGCGCGGGCGAGGGGGAAGGGGGAGGTGCGACATGCTGGTTCTTGGGAGAGTTTTTCCGTAATTAGTTTCTCGTTTATCTTTTTCTTCTTTTTCTATTACATTTTTTCCCTTAGATAGTCATTTTTCCTTCTTTTTTCTCCCCTTATTCTTGATTCGGTTCTCTATTATTTTTAATACTTCGAACACAACAAACAATATATATTGACAAATAGATCGACAGATACTCGGAAGTATAGATTATATATATGCATATAGACAAACAGGAGAAAAATACATATTGATGTATATAGATAGACGAATACATAGACAAATAGATAAAATAACTTTATATTTGTGCATAGATGGATGGGTGTAGATATATGTATATGTAAAAACTGATATTACATAAACATATAAACAAATACATAAATACATATATCTATGTGCATATTCTACAAGTGTTTTAATCATATAATCAAAACAATGAATACAAAAATAAAGAAATCCATCAAAAAATAAATTCCAAGCTCCCAATACAAATGCATATCCACGTAAACACAAACATCTTTCTTCCACGTTTAAATCGTACACAATGTATGCAGTGTAAAACAACGGCTGTTCAACACACACACAAAGCAATGAAATTTCTCTTGTCCAGTTATGCTAATACAAACTCTAGCACATGCGAGAGAGTGAGAGGGAGGGAAGGAGAGAGAGAGAGAGAGAGAGAGAGAGAGAGAGAGAGAGAGAGAGAGGAGAGGAGAGAGAGAGAGAGAGAGAGAGAGGGAGAGAGAGAGGGAGAGAGGGAGAGAGGGAGGGAAGGAGGGAGAGAGGGAGGGGGAGAGAGAGAGAGGGAGGGAGAGAGAGAGAGAGAGAGAGAGAGAGAGAGAGAGAGAGAGAGAGAGAGAGAGAGAGAGAGAGAGAGCCTGTAATTCCTCGGTTTAATGCAGAATTTTGCCGCAACTTCACTTTTTTTAAGTTTGCCCCGGGTAAATACCTTTCATTGGTTTTCCTGGCGTTTGTATTAACTTTTTCTTAACTGCCTTCTGACTTCACTGCTAGTTCTATTCACACGCACCTACGCACACGCAGACGCAGATACATGAGTGCATGCAAGCACACGCATGCATATTGATTAATGTATCTGCATACGGAGAGAGAGAGAGAGAGAGAGAGAGAGAGAGAGAGAGAGAGAGAGAGAGAAAGAAAGAAAGAAAGAAAGAAAGAAAGAAAGAAAGAAAGAGAGAGAGAGAGAGAGAGAGAGAGAGAGAGAGAGAGAGAGAGAGAGAGAGAGAGAGAGAGAGAGAGAGAGAGAGAGAGAGAGAGAGAGAGAGAGAGAGAACAGACAGAGAGACAGACCAACACATGGACAGACGGAGAGAGAGCAGTATACAAGAAGACGCACAAGGTGATTTACAGGCTGGAATCCTTAATACATAATTTAGATCGGAGAACAGACATGTTTGCTCAAATTAGGGAACTTGAACACTTAAGATGAATCATTATTAATCTGGTACTGACTGCCTGAGGTTAGTAATCCAGTTTATGAGCATTTGTTAACACATAATGTCTTTCATCAGTCGATTAATATAGATAGACGGACATCTAGATAGATGTCAGTCTGTCTGTCTGCCGGTCTGCCTCCCTCTGCCTGTCGGTCTGCACCACACTTGATATAATCAGTTAATTACACAGAGATGATTTAGACAATTTTCCTAAAACGAGGGAATTTGATAAAGATAAATCGTCATTAGATCACTCCTGACTCCCTAAGGCTTAGAATCTCACTAACGTGCACCTATTTTTAAGTGAAAATCTCAATCTCTTTCTCTTGCTCTCTTTTTCTCATTTTACGTCTCTTATATATGTGTTTGATTATCTTCATTAGTTGGATAATGACTGAAACAAAAGGAAATCTGACGAAGTGGCTCGTCAGAAGTGAATTATCAACTTTACTTACGAATAAAGAAAAATGTATTTACGAATATTTTTAACCGCCAGTGTTTATTCTATCGCAAATTCTTATATGGACTTTCTTATTGATTATAAACGGTGCACAACTATGTCTGCGTGTGCGTGTGCGTGTGCGTGTGTGCGTGTGTGTGCGTGTGTGGGTGTGCGTGTATGTGCGTGTGTGTGTGTGCATGCGCGCGTTTGATCGTGCTTAAGGATTTATGGATAGACCGATAACTGTAAAGACATAAATATTTCTGCATATTTGAAAGTGAACAGGAAAATGAGAAAAAAAAACACATACTCTAATAACAACGACCTATCTCGCCTGAATACTCATCTGACATGCAAATCATCTTCTAACCTTTTCAGCTCAGAGAATCCCGGGTAATGATCGTCTGAGATTTCTGTGATTTTGCAACATGCGGGTCGCGATGCCGTCTCGTCTACTATCTCCTTTTACAGTGCAATGAGAAAATTGAACTTTGCCGCTAACTCCACTTTATTCCATTTTTTACGATGCAAACGCAAAATTTGTTTTCCCTCTTTTCTTTATTTTTTAGTGATGCTTATCTATCTACTCTACTTATACTCTATCTATAACTTTATTAGGTAAATATCTTTGTTTGGTTACATTTCCGATACACTTCACTACGCATACACGCGACAGAGAGAGAGAGAGGGGGAGAGAGAGAGAGAGAGAGAGAGAGAGAGAGAGAGAGAGAGAGAGAGAGAGAGAGAGAGAGAGAGAGAGAGAGAGAGGAGAGAGGGAGAGAGGGAGAGAGGGAGAGGGAGGGAGGGAGGGAGGGAGGGAGAGGGAGAGGGAGAGAGAGGGAGAGAGAGAGAGAGAGAGAGAGAGAGAGAGAGAGAGAGAAAGAGAAAGAGAAAGAGAGAGAGAGAGAGAGAGAGAGAGAGAGAGAGAGAGAGAAAGAGAAAGAGAAAGAGAGAGAGAGAGAGAGATAGAGATAGAGATAGATAGAGATATAGAGAGATAGAGAGATAGAGAGATAGAGAGATAGAGATAGAGAGAGAGAGAGAGAGAGTAAAAAAAAGTGAAAGACAGACAGATATAGAGTTATACAAGACAAAAAATAATGCGAAACATTTCCAAGTATAATAACCTCTTAATACTTTGTCACGCCAAGATTTCAGCTCCAACACCTAAGACCGCCGTAACAAGCTTGAAGTCTCAAGGAAAATAGATATATTTATTCAATGTAAAAGAGGCTTTTGAGTCCTCAGTCACTAAGCCTGTTAAATCTTCTCTACGCTATTGAAAACCAATTCTTCTTCAGTATCGGCAGTATTTAGTATAATTGAATAGTATTGCTATCAAAGATAGTCGATGGCACTAATACTGAGAGAGAGAGAGAGAGAGAGAGAGAGAGAGAGAGAGAGAGAGAGAGAGAGAGAGAGAGAGAGAGAGAGAGAGAGAGAGCAATAGTTTGGAATAACCCAAGGATAAAACGCTTCGATACTTTGATAATCTTTTGACACGTCTCTCTTTGTAAATATTCTATCCAACTCGTCAATAGCTTTTCTCACTTTGAAGCCTAAAACCAACATATTCATCAAAGAACAGGCATTTGTGAAGTCATTACTATTGCAAATTGCAGGTCAGCGGTCATTTTCGATATTTTCTCTTTCATGACCTTGACCTATAAATATGTTCTTATAGAGAATTAATTGCATATAATCTCTCATTACTAAAGGATTATAACATGCAAAAGGACGTACACAAACATGTTTTCTTCCCCATTTAAAAAATCATTTTGATGATGGCAGCAATAAGAAAAGGAGAATAAAAAGTGAAAAAAAGAAAAAAAAAATTATGAAAACAAAAATGAGTTTAATTCGCAATAAAATATATTACTGATGATGATGGGAATAAAAACATTGGTGGTGGTAGTTGTGATGATGGTAATAACAATAGAAGTAATCCCAACAACAATAACAATAATAAAAATAGAAATACATTTAATTGCAGTAATGAAAATAAATAATAATACTGATAACGCTAACTATAAAAAAAAAAAAAAAACAGACGACAAAAACAACAGTAAAATGATAAAAGTAATAACACTTATTACGAAAAAATATCACCAATCAATGATGCTAACGAAAACAATTCATAACCTTTTCATATCATCATCGTTATCATGATAATTACACTACAATAATCAACCACCAAATAAAAAGTAACAGACAACAATCATGTCAGCTTAAATTCTTGCAAGTAAAACAATCTTGAGAACTGATAAAAAAAAAAAAAAAAAAAAAAAAAAAAAAAGCACAACGGATATGTTTTGCCGTTTGATGAAAATCGGATATTACGTCATTTTTTTTGTTTGCTTTTTGTTATATTTCCTCTATTCTTGTTCTTTGTTTTCCTATTATTATTATTATCATGATCATTATTATCAATACTTTTACTATTAATATTACGATTACTAGTGGCACCCATGGAAATCCCACGCAAAAAAAAATAGAAAAGTTATTTAAGCAAGAAAAGATGATTTACAATTCTACTAATCCCCCCCCCCCCCCCGCGCCTTTCTTCAAATTGTGTAAATGTTATAAACTGACGGTCTAACTACTACAGTACAACGTGTACTCGCCTCACACCCATATGCTGATTACGGCGGAACGTACGAACGAACGAACGAAATACAAGCAGAATTATCATATAGGTTGCAATAAAGGGTTATGATCATGACAATAAACCTGATAATGATAATGGCAATGAAAATACTAATAATAGTAATAATGAAAATAATGATAATAACATTAATAATAATAGGTAGAAAAGGATTCTGATTGATTTGTAAAAATAATGGTCTTTATTCATGTCTCATGTTGTCAATTAACATCCCTTTTTACATCAAAATAAAGCGATTTGAACTTATAGATTTGGAATATTATTTCAGGTCCGCAGCCACATGTGATTTGTTTTCGAAATGCGGTCACGTACACGGACGAGCGGACTGGCGAAACATAAGCACGACTACGATATAGATTTTCTTTCTTCTTCATTATATTTCTTCTTAAGTTTTTTTTTTTCTTATCTTCATTTTCATTATTACCTTTCCCTTCCTTGTTTCTTTTTTCTCTCTCTTCCCTTTTCATTTCTATCAAACCCTTCTTTGTATCTCTTCTTTTTATTTCTCTTAATCGTCTTATTTATAGTTTTCTGCACAGCCATTATCACAGATATTATAACCAAAGAAAAGTATTGTTAATGTTAATATTATTAACGTTATCGCAATCGTTATTACTGTCACTTTCACTATTACCGCTGTTGTTACTGTTTCCAGTACCATTACTATTATTATTATGACTATTATTACAATTATTATTCGTCCTATTATCATTATTATCACCATTATCATTATTCTCTTCGTTTTGGCTATTGTTATCGCTCCTGCTATCTCTCTCATGCTGTAATCATTATATCATTAATTCAATCTTGCTTTCTCCTGTTGCCATCTCCTTGCTTACAGCATTACGCCGGATCACAAATTATCCATATCCATTTCCCAATTTTTTTAACAAGAGAATTTCCTATATGTTCTCATTACGTTGGTTATCAGCTGGGACAAAAGATTAAACTATTACACATTTTTACTTTGCTGAATCTTCAAACTTTGGCAATGAATTACAAGTTTAGCAATCAAACTGTTTTAATGAAAAGCAAGGTGTTATCTGGCAGGCATGTACGTGGATACAAACGAGGAGTAATATATATACACACACACATAGAGAGAGAGAGAGAGAGAGAGAGAGAGAGAGAGAGAGAGAGAGAGAGCAAGCTGAGAGAGAAAGTGAAACACAGCGAGATAAGAGAGATTGAGTGAAAGATAAGTGAGGCAGAAAGCAAGATGAGAGAGAGAGAAAGGAGGGAAATAAACGCACAAACAGACAGACAGAAAGAGGCTCATAAATGATCAGACATCCTGAACTCAGGGCAATGAATAGATAATTAAAAGATCATAAAGGTACGCTTGTGATATGATTGCACTGAACACAAGCGTCTTTGTGTGTGTGTGTGTGTGTGTGTGTGTGTGTGTGTGTGTGTGTGTGTGTGTGTGTGTGTGTGTGTGTGTGTGTGTGTTAGCACTTTCATTATTTCATTTTCTTTCAATTAATCGTTTTTGTTTCAAATGTCAAAAGAATTGGGGAAGCCTAAATAAATTCATATATATGCTCAGACTAAATTATTAAAAATATGGTGATAAATGAGGGTATGAATAGTAATAAACACAACAACCAAACGAAATGCTATCACATAGGAACAGCCAATATGCTTGCCTCTCTCCTCTCCTCTCCTCTCCTCCCCTCTTCTCTTCTCTCTTCTCTTCCCCTCTCTTCTCTCCTCCCTCCTTCCCTCCTCCGTTTCCCAGATGTTGCATACGTCAGTCTTTTAATTCCGACAAATTATCTCCATTTCTCTATGTCTAACTTGACGAAAATTCTTGGATACAAGTTCATACATAGGGATGGATGTTAGGCAATTTTCCTTTATTGTTGTTACCATTATTCGTAGTGTTTCCATGTTTTGTTTTGTTTTGTTGTTGCGTTTTGGCTTGGATGATTTAATTGCCTATTGCAACATAAATCATCTTGCAAAGGCAGATGATTATGCAATGTTGGAGTTGTCTTTATTCAGGAATGTGTAAGTTTCGTTGTGCCTCAAGGTACAAGATGTATATATGTATATATGTGTGTGTGTGTGTGTGTTTAAATGTATATGTATATATATATATATTATTGCTTTCTTATCTGCAGTTTCCTTCTTTTTTATCTAAATCTACTAATTTGCATTCTCTTCGCTTTTTCCCCTTTTTCTTACATCGTAATCTTCATTATAATCGTTATACTTATTTTCTCTCATTTTCTTCTTTACAACCATCGCTTTTCCTTCTTCTATTCCCTTTTTTTTCTCCTCTCTACATCTACTTTTATCAAAGTTCACATGCATTTCTATACATTTTTTGTTGACTTTCGCTTCATCATATAATCCTATCTTAAGTCTAGCTTGGGGCATATTTGAGTTGTGAAATACAGTGTCCTTTTCCTCGGCCAACCGAATGTGTGGCACTCTTAACAAAAGAAATTAGGGAGGAAAAGTTTTCTTACTCTGAGTGCCACATCAAGTTTTCCAAGTTACGAGAGTGCCTTTGTAAACACGTGTGCATGTCATAAATACTAACACATATACGTACTTATAAAGCATACACATTCGTACGCACACATAAACGTTCATAAACATAGACACAAACATTCGTAATCACACATACATACATATTTATAAACACACGCATTAATAAATATACTTACACACAGATACATGCACACACACACACACACACACACACAAACACACATATACAGATACAAGCACAAATACACAGATATATATACAGGAATAAACACTCGGTATACATATCAACAAACGAGCACACCTACGTTCATAAAAAAACAAACACACAAACATATAAACAAACAAAAACATAGTCATCCGGTCTGATGTCTTCCCCCCATCTCCCCCTCCCCCTCCCTCTCCCCTCTCTCCTTCCCCTTCCCCTCTCCCCCTTATCCCTCCATTGCCCCTCCCTTCATTTATCCCTCCCTATTCCCTCCCTCATTTCCCCCTCACCCCCCCCTCCTATGTCTGTCAGTCTGTCCGGCCGTCATGCAAACCGGTGTCATGTCAGCAACCTTGTTTCCGGGGATGTCTGTCATGTCGCGTCGAGGGCGAGTCAACAACACTGTCGCTAGAAAATATATTTATAGGTCCATTATGGAGACAATTATGTCTAATAACGTGCATCTGGTGACACAATGATTCTCCCCCACCCCCCCCTCTCTCTCTCTCTCTCTCTCTCTCTCTCTCTCTCTCTCTCTCTCTCTCTCTCTCTCTCTCTCTCTCTCTCTCTCTCTCTCTCTCTCTCTCTCTCTTTTCACGGAGTCCCAGCCTAAATGATGAAGCTTGTGTGGGTGATTTACGATGAAGAATAGGAGGAGGAGGAGGAAAAAGAGAAGAAGGAGGGGGAGAAGAAGGAGGAAAAGGAAGAGGAGGAGGAGGAGAAAGAGAAGAAGGAGGGGGAGGAGGAGGAGGAGGAAGAGGAGGAGGAGGAAAAGGAGGAGGAGGAGGAGGAGGAGGAGGAGGAGGAGGAAGAAGAGGAAGAGGAAGAGGAAGAGGAGGAGGAAGAGGAAGAGGAGGAGAAAGAGAAAAAGGAGGAGGAAGAGGAAGAGAAGAAGGAGGGGGAGGAGGAGAAAGCGAAAAAGGTGGGGGAGGACGAAGAAGAAGAAGAGAACGAGTAGTGAAGGGGGTAGTAATAATAATAATGATAAGGATAATGATAATGAAAATATTAGTGACAGTAATACAATAATAATAATCGTAATCATCATCATTATCAAGGAGGAGGAGGAAGAAAAATAAAAGCCAAGGAGGAAAGAATGATGATGATAATGATGATCGTGATGATAATGATGGTGATGATGGTGATTATGATGGTGATGGTGGTGATGGTGATGGTGAAGATGATGGTAATGATGGTGTTGGTGATGATGGTGATGATGACGATAACATTTATATAACGAAGGAGAAATGTTTGATGCGCAGAATGACGGAAATACATTCACGTCAAAAATAGCACAAAGGAGATTCTATCATAAATATCAAATTCAAAGACATCCCGCGCCCCACCGAAAACAAATAGGTAAATAACTAAATAAACAAATACGCAAATACATAAATAAACAAGTAGGTAAATAAATTAATAAACAAATAGGTAAATAAAATAAACAAAGAGGTATATAAATAAAGAAATAGGTAAATAAATATATAAAGAAATAGGTAAATAAATAAATAAACAAATAGGTAAAAAAAAATAATAAACAAATAGGTAAATAAAATATAAACATATATGTAAATAAATAAACAAAAAGATAAAAAAAAAATTAAAATAAACAAATAGTTAAATAAATAAATAAACAAATGGGTAAATACATAAATAAGCAAATATGTAAATAAATAAACAAATAGATAAATGAATAAACAAATCAACAAATAAACAAATAGGTAAATCAATAAATAAATAGATAAATAAAAAATAAACAAATAAACAAATAGGTAAATAAATAAATATACAAACAAACAGGCATAGAAACAACACAAATAAATGAATAAAAAGATCCCTGGGTGCGTTGAGGAGAATTTCGGAATCCCCGATAAGACTCGAATTCATTTTGTGTCGGTTTCCCTCGAGGCGGTAATTATGCAATGTCCCAAGTTGCAATTCAGTGGACGAATATACGGAGAATAGAGGAGGAAGAAATAAAGAGAGGCGGAGGAGAGAGAGAGAGAGAAGATGAGAGACGATGAAAGGAAAACATTAGTTTGTGTTTGTCATTTGCTCGAATTTGTTAAAATGAGGTTATGTTTTATTCCATATGTTTTATATCTGTAATTGCCTAAAATTAAGTCTTTCTTACTTTTTGTACAAAATATAATAAATGGAAATGAAAGATAAAACATGTACTTTTTTTCTTGTATTTTTGTATGCACTATAAAATCCCTGTAAGTTACGCAATGCAGCTGATTTTTTCAATGGGATATTTTTGTTAAGCTTCTTGAATCGCTTTTTATCGCATAGTAACGGAACGATTATATCTGAATCAATGTTTTTTTTTTTTTTTTTTTTTTTGGGGGGGGGGGGGGTATTTTTCGAAAATTGTGCACGGAAATAGTATCGACTGTGAATATTGCAAGTACTTTTTGGAGATATTTTTATGCACCCTTGTCCACTGAGGGCAAGTGATATCTGTTGTTATTGTTGTTGATGATAATGCTGATGGTGATGACGTGATTTGTTCTGAAGATAACAATGATAGGAGTGATGATGATGATTATTTATTTCTGTTGGTGTTAGCAATATTAATATATTCAATCCTCGTTCTGAAATTCTGACCTTGTAATTAACGGTCGCTAATTGTCTCTACTAATGACAGGTTCATTTAACTATTACTATTTCTATGTCTACTTTTCTGGTATATCTACGACTACATCATAACGTTTTAAATGTTGTAGTGTGTTGATCGCATAGTACAGTCTTTCTAACGGGTATGATCACGTGATTCTGGATTCTGATGACTGTCTATTGCTATCTCATCCAGGAAAGAAAATGCCAATGAGTCATGCATTCTTGGACAATGCACGCTCTTTGCAAGAAAAAATAAATGGGTCATGCATTCTGGGGATTGCATAATGTACACTCTCTAACAGGAATGAAAATGTATGAGTCATGCATATTGCGCTCTCCGACAGGAAAGAAAATGTGCATTGAAATCTGGCAAACGTATATCGCAGAATCACTAACAGCAGGGAAATGTATGAGTCATGAATTCAATGTATATTGCTCTCTCTGTCATGAAAGATAATGAGAATGATGTACTGACTGGACACTGTTTCTCTGAAAAAGTAAAGAAGTGTGTAATGCCTTTTCGCGACTGTACAATAAACTCTTACTTAACAAGTTAGGTGATGCAAGGACAGCCTTTGGGGTATTTGCGTAGCACACTTCCAAACAAGTTAAATACTGAAAGCTTAAGTAACGAATACGTACTTGAAAACAAGGTATCTTCGCCAAAAATAAATACAATAAAGCATGATAATAAATACAATCAAAATACAATGAAATGAAAAATCATCTCATCCCAAACCCCAATCCTATCTTGAACTTCACTACGAGCAACCCAAAAACCGAGAATCAATATTCCTATATTCCTATCAAAACATCGCTTCATTTATCGCAACATATTATCTCCCTAATTAACTCTTCCTCCGTGTACAGCGACTCAGGGCGAAGGGATTAGCGAGTCAATGAAATTGTACAGATTAGTTCATCTCCCACAGGGAATCAAGTAAGGGGGGGGGGGGGACGGTGTTATCAGACAAGGTCTAATAGGTAATATATTTCATATTTGAGTTTGCACGTTTTACATAAATAAGGTGATATACACATATGCATATATATATATATATATATATATAT
>NC_061861.1:17530938-17533438 GCF_019202785.1 Penaeus chinensis | reverse complement strand
TAGACGTTTGTATTAGTGAGTAAACGATCATCAGTTATAACCTATCACTAAATCAACGAATTTTATATGTACTTAAGTAAGAAACAGCCTAAGCGTCTCAATTAGTAAGTAAATAAACATCAGTGTTCATAATCAGCCTCTGACTAAATGAACGTTGCGTCACTGAGTGAAGAAACGAACAAACGTTTGTACAATGAACGCCCATGAACGTTTCCGTGCGCAAGGGACCTCCCCGCCGCTACTCCCTAAACCTTAATCAGGTGATGTCGAGCCCTTAGGAGTTGGAATGACCTGGCTTGAAAGAGGGAAAGGGAGTAGGGGAGTAGGGGAAAGGGGGGGGGCAGGGGAGGGAGGACAAAAGGGGGCAGGAGAGGTAGGGGAATAGGGAAAGGGGGAAGGGAAGGTAGGGGAATAAGGATAGGGGGAAAGGAAGGTAGAGAAATAGGGGAAGGAAGAGGGAGCTAAAGAACAGGGGGAAGAAAAGGGGAGCTAGAGAAATAGGGATAGGAAAAGGGAGATGGAGAAATAGGGAAAAGGAGGTAGAAAAATAGGGAATTGGGAAATGAGAGGTAAGAGAAGCAGGGACAGGAGGGAGAGGAGGAAGAATACGAAAAGGGGGGAAAGGAACAGAAGAAGGAGGGATACAAAGAGGGGAAAGAGAGAAGGAAGAAGGAGGGAAAAGGGGGGGGGGGAGGAGTGATACGAAAAAGAGTAACAGAGAAAGAGAGAAGGAAAGAGAGGAAAAAGGGAAAGAGGACGAATTTAAATGGGGAAAGAGAGAAGAAAAGAAGAGGAAAATATGAAAAGAGAAAGAGGGAAAGACGAAGGAGGGATAAAGATTTAGAACACAAAGGAAGGTGAAACCAAAACGAGAAAACGAAGCAGGAAGGAGGGATAATGTAAACTAAAGAAGGGGTGGGAGAGGAGACGCTAAAAGAATGGAAGAAAAAGAGAGAGAGGAAGGAGGAAGAAGAGAAAGGGTGAAAAGGAAGAAGAAAATAAATGGGAAACGTAGTAGAAAGGAAGGATAATGTAAAATAAAGAATGGATAGGAGATAGAACACTGAAAGAATGGAGAAAAAGAGAGAAAAGGAGGAGGAGGAAGAGAAAGGACGAAACGCAAGAGAACGAAATGTAGGAAACGAAGAAGAAAGGACCAAAAGGAAGGAGAAGGAGATAGGAAAAGCGAAAAAAAAGGAATGAGCAACGCCAAAGGAAAAAGAAAAGAGAAAAGTGGTGGAAAGGCGAAGAGGGAATGGAAGAAAAGAAGTACGAAGAGGGAAGAGAGGGATATGAAGAAAGGGGAAGAGAAAGAACATAAAAAGAGAGGATTTAACCTATTAACTGCCAACCAAAATGGCCCTGACCAGCCACCACGGCCGATTCAATCTTCTCCTCCTCCTTCTTTCTCTCATTCTTATTCTATTCTTATTCTCCACACAATAATAATAATAATAATAATTATTATTATTATTATTATTATTATTATGATCTTCTTTCTCATTCTTCTCCTCCTCCTTTCTTCTTCTTCTTCTTCTTCTTCTTCTTCTTCTTCTTCTTCTTCTTCTTCTTCTTCTTCTTCTTCTTCTTCTTCTTCTTCTTCTTCTTCTTTTTTTTCTTCTTCTTCTTCTTCTTCTTCTTCTTCTTCTTCGTCTTCTTCTTCTTCTTCACTTCTTCTTCTATTAATTCTTCTCCCCATCCTCCACCTCCCCCTCCTCCCCCCTTCCTGCTTCTCTTCTCACTTCCTCCTCTTACCCCTCCTCCCTCTCCTCCTCCCTCTCCTCCTCCTCCTCCTCCCCTTCCTCCCCTTCTTCCTCTTCCCCCTCCTCCTCCCTCTCCCCCTCCCTCTCCCCCTCCCTCTTTTCCTCCCTCTTCCTCTTCCTCTTCCTCTTCCTCTTCCTCTTCCTCTTCCTCTTCCTCTTCCTCTTCCTCTTCCTCTTCCTCTTCCTCTTCCTCTTCCTCCTCCTCCTCCTCCTCCTCCTCCTCTCCTCTTCCTCTTCCTCTTCCTCTTCCTCTTCCTCTTCCTCTTCCTCTCCTCCTCCTCCTCCTCCTCCTCCTCCTCTCCTCTCTCCTCCTCCTCCTCTCTCCTCCTCCTCCTCCTCCCTCCTCCTCCTCCTCTCTCCTCCTCCTCCTCTCTCCTCCTCCTCCTCCTCCTCCTCCTCCTCCTCCTCTTCCTCTTCCTCTTCCTCCTCCTCTCTCCTCCTCCTCCTCCTCCTCTCTCCTTTATCCACTCAATCTACTTCATCTACCCAAAAGAAAACGAATAAAATTTTGATTCCAAACACTGGAAAGTACTTATTCGGCAGTTTTTTGAACACCAGAAGATTTTTTTCTACATATAGACTTGAAAAAATGTGACCAATTTACGCGAGAGTGCAGGAGGGGAGTTTAAGAAGGGAAATTTAAGGGAAGGGAAGGGAGGAAGAAGAGGGGGATAAGAAAGAGGAAGAAAAGGAAAATAAGATGGTGATGGTGATGGTGATGATGGTGATGGTGATGA
>NC_061861.1:17523438-17525938 GCF_019202785.1 Penaeus chinensis | reverse complement strand
CTCTATCTCTTCTCTTTTCTCTCTATCTCTTCTCTTTTCTCTTTTCTCTCTATCTCTTCTCTTTTCTCTTTTCTCTCTATCTCTTCTCTTTTCTCTTTTCTCTTTTCTCTTTTCTCTTCTCTCTTCTCTCTTCTCTCTTCTCTCTTCTCTCTTTTCTCTTTTCTCTTTTCTCTTCTCTCTTTTCTCTTCTCTCTTTTCTCTTCTCTCTTTTCTCTTCTCTCTCTTCTCTTCTCTCTCTTCTCTTCTCTCCCTTCTCTTCTCTCTTTTCTCTTCTCTCTCGCCTCTTCTCTCTCGTCTCATCTCCCTCTTCTCATCTCCATCTTCTCTTCTCCCTCTTCTCTTCTCTCTCTCTTCTCTCTTCTCTCTCTTCTCTCTCTCTCTTCTCTCTCTCTCTTCTCTTTTCTCTCTCTCTCTCTTCTCTCTCTCTCTTCTCTTTTCTCTCTCTCTCTTCTCTTTTCTCTCTCTCTCTACTCTTTTCTCTATTCTCTTCTCTTCTCTTCTCTTTCTCTCTCTCTGCTCTCTTCTCTTCTCTTCTCTCTCTCCCCTCTCTTCTCTCTTTAATCAAAACTTATAAAATCGGCGCCTGATCTATTCTTTTAGCTTTGGTAGCGAAGAAGACTAGCCGAGTATTCATTAGTTTTGAAAAGATTGATTCAGATTCATTAGTGTTGTATAATTATATAAAAAATTAGTTCGTGGATTCATTACTGTTGTATAATTATAGAGAAAGCTCTGAATGGGAATAAATTAATTCACAGTCCAAGATTAAGTGGTATTCATTCTCATACATTCCTTTTAACTCTATTCATCAAATACGGTTACTTTAGTCATAAATGGTTTCAGATATCATCCAAACTGCGAAGAAAAAAACAAAAACTAAACAAATAAAGCAAACAAAAAAAAAATCATTAGAGACACAAGGAATTCCGTTTGTTAATCAACCTTACTTCAGCTCACGTCTCAGTCACCATACGAAGCAAAAACAAAGAAAAATAACAAAAACAGACAAATAAATCCGATGGTACAGACTTACACTCCCCCCCCCCCGCTCTCCCCCCAAGAAAAAAAATCTCATCCACTCGGGGAATTAAGAAATAAATAAATAATAATAAAAAAAAAATCTCATCTACTCGGGGAATTAAAAAAACAAAACAAAATAAAAATAAAAATAAAAACTACACTGTTCATTCATCAGCCTCACTTCAGCTGTAAAACGTTTCAAACCGCCGTACGGAAACTATCTAAACAAACAAACACGGCAAAAAACAACAACACAGAAATACGACAAAAAAAATGGAAAACAAGATCTCATCAGCATAAACAACCGCTGTTCCACTCCAAAGGGGATGTGGGGGGGGGGGGGGGGGGGGGTGACCACGGCCTCAGAGTCCTCAAGTCAAGTGGACAGAGAATCCTGGAGAAAAAAAATATCCGAGTCTTAAGAAGCCAGACCTCTCGGCGTCCTTTCTAAGGGAACCCTGAAGGATGGCGGCGCTTTCAGGGAACATGCGCTTTCAGGGAACATGCGAGGAGGATTGGGGATTTCAGGGTTTCCCGCTGGGGAGTTAGGGATGGGCATTTGGGGATGATATATTGGGTTTAGTTAGATGTGTTTTTATTTTTATCTTTGTTCATTTTATGCTATTATTTGGTTGGGTTAAGTTAGGTTAAGTTAGGGTAGGTTATGGACACTTTAGTTTGGTTAACTTATTTCATGTCATCTAGTTTACCTTCTTATTTTATGCAATTATTTATTTGGGTTAAGTTAGGTTAGGTTGAGTTAGCTTGGCTTATCTTAACCTAGGTATGATTAGTTTAGATTAATAGTTAATGGTTGAAACCGATAAACGTGATAGAGATCGAAGGTCATATAACCCTATGGTGATGCATTGTAGTTAAAAGGGTAAAAATGGGTTAACTTTTAGGATAAGTGGACAGAAGGAGATAAAGAAGAGAAGGAAAAGGAAAGAGGGAGAAGAAAAGACCCTGAGAAATTAGTTGAGCCGAGGGCTGAGGTCCAAGGCAGGGGCGACCCCCTCCACTGGGCCTCAGTCCCCGTCTCCCAAGCCCCCCCCCCCCCTCCGCCCCCCTCCGACGACAACACCGAACAAGGGATTGGCCGGCTGGGGGGGGGGGGGGTAGATTAAGTTCTAGCCTGACGCAATCATTTCTGGGACTTCCACAGTTCCATATATTCTTTCTACAATAATATAGCCCCTTACCTTCACCAGACTAACTTTTCATACTCCCACCACACTCTGTATTCACCGGACCCTTGTTTATTCAATCGATCAGTTCCATAGAAAGTCATTCTGTTGTTTATTCGATTAACTGTTGTTTATCCAATTCGACCTTCCTATATCCAACTTTTCCTGCGTCGAAATAGGTCCTTTTATATCCAGTTATTCAGCTGTATCTTCTTTCGGTGAATAATCATGTATCTTCGAATGTCCAAATATTATACGTCAAGGTCGCATGGTGTTTCCAGATAGTTGTACAT
>NC_061861.1:17508438-17510938 GCF_019202785.1 Penaeus chinensis | reverse complement strand
CGTATAATATATTTTATTTTACATTTTCCTCCTTCTTCTTCTCTTTATTATACATGTCAACAATTCGCACCATTTTCTTATGCGCAATGACCATCTTGCACTATTTTTATCCTTTGCAATGACTACTTCGCACCTTTCTAGTCTTCAGTATTCCCTTTTCCTCTCTTTCTTCCACGCATCATCGTCATATCTTTCCACTTCACAGTTTTTTTTTCTTGTATCTATGTTCATCACACGAAATGAAGACCTTTAATTCAGTAATTATTCTCCTCTATTTTCTTCTAAAGATTTCAATTCTTCCGTTGTTTGTTCTCCCTTCTTTTCGTCTTTTTTATTTAATCCCAACATTCTTTTAATTTTCTTTCACTTCTGAATTATTCTTCTTCTACACTCTTCCCTTTTTTTCCCCGTCTTTTTCCTCGCTTATTTTCTGCCGCTTCTCATTTCTATTATCATATTTCCCCCCCTTAATTCTCTTTCTTCTTTATTTAATTTCATTTTCTTCTTTCCATGCCTTTCCTTCTAAATAAACCCCACACTCTTATTGCCATTATCATTAACCAACCATAACCTTTTTTCCTAATTTTTCCCCCCCTAAATGTCTCTCCTCTACATTTTTTCTTTCCTTCCGAATAAACACATTTTTTTTCCCCCTCACGTCTCCCCTTCCTCCAGTTCCCCTTTGCCTTCCATCTCTATTTCTTCCCCCGGAGTAAACGAAGGCAAATCATTTTTTTTAAGGCAGTGATTAGGGTAAACACCGCTCGACTCGAGGAAATGGCGGGGTGGGTGGGGGGGTGGGTGGGGGTGGGGGGGGTGAGGAGGGGAGGGGTGGTAGGGAGATGAGGGGAGGGGAGGGGGTGTTATCGTTCTTATCTTTCTCGGAAAAAAGTTACTCTGTGGGTGATTTGGGTCTTTTTTCTTTTGTCCTTTTTCTTCCTTTAATTCACAGGCACAAGGGCGTGCACACACACACACACACACACACACACCATATTCCCAAACCTCCTGATCACAATCAATCAAACCCACATCCCATACGAATCTACTGCCACCCCTCCTCCTCCCATCACCCTCCCCCCCCCTCTCTCTCCCCTTTGCCCTCCCCATATCCCCTTCCTTCTTCCTCCCCCTCCCCCCTCCCTTCCTACCCCATCGCCCTCCCCCATTTCCCTTCCTTCTTCCCCCCCCCCTCCCCCGCTCTCACTCTCCCATTTGCCTTCCCCCATTCCCCTTCCTTCTTCCTCCCCCTCCCCCCCATCCCCTCCTACCCCCCCCCCCCCTATCTCTACCCCGGATCCAGGAATGAGTATCAAGAAACGTCCGTCTCATACGACAAGCTTCAGTCTCCGCAATACAAGAATTACTACCCTTCCCCAGATTAAAGCATGGCTCCTATACAGTCCTCCCGTGCTTCGAGGATAGGTTTTCGAGCCTGAGATGAAAACCGTTTTTTTTCTTTCCTTTTTTCCTTCTTTTTTCTTCTTTTCCTCCGTCTTTTTTTTTTCTTCTTCTTCTTCTTCTTCTCCTTCCTTTCCTCCGTCGTTCTCCTTCTTCTTCTTCTTCTTCTTCTTCTTCTTCTTCTTCTTCTTCTTCTTCTTCTTCTCTTTCCTCTCCTCCATCGTCATCCTTCCTCTTCTTCTTCTTCTCCTTCTTCCTTTCCTCCTTCCTCCTTCTCCTTCATCATCATCATCTTATTCATCTTCATCTACATCTTTCACCCTCACCTCCTCCTCCTCTCCAGCGTCGTCGAATGAAGCATTTTCGGGGCGACTGGCGCTGCCTTGTGAACGAGCCAGCGGGCCGTGGTTGCTGCGACACAAAGGCAGTGGAAGGAGAGAGAATTGAATGAAAGGATAGATGTCTTTGCGGTTTCTGGTTTTTCTTTCTGGATATTGTCTTTCATGTTTATCAGTTATCATTGATGAACCTCTTATTATCATTCCCATTGTTATCTTCATTATTATAGTTATTATTATTAGTGTTATTATTCTTATTATTGGTGTTATCATTATTATTATTGTTGTTGTTGTTGTTGTTGTTGTTATTGTTGTTATTATCATCTTCATAACCATTATCAGAATAATAATTATTATCATCATCATTATCATTTGTCCTTATTCTGTTGATTCAGCAACTATTGCCACCATTATCAACAATGACATTTTGGTTTGTCTGTCACTTTCGCCTTCCGGTCAAAAATCTCAATTCCTGTTTCTCTCACATTATAAACTAACTCTTGCCTGTCATTAGTTAATTGGCAATTCGCTAAAAGCCATTTATTATTCGATTTGACATTTATTACCTTATAAATTTTGCTTTTAATATACTATTTTCGCGTCGGATGATGTATGTTCTTTTCTTAATATTCTGTTAATTTTCTTTTCTTTAGTGGCAAAGTTTTCAATGAGAGGAAATGAATTTTGTGACGCACTGTATTTATCTAAAAATGCTATGTATTGATACGACTATCCCTATTCTCTTAGCACATTATTCTTTT
>NC_061861.1:17500938-17503438 GCF_019202785.1 Penaeus chinensis | reverse complement strand
GAGCTTCCGTCTCCTCCAGGATCGCCAATGGGCCGCGAAATGACTCGATGAAACAGTGAGATGAAACCCGGCGACAAGCGCCCGGTCTCACGGCCAGCCGTTTTTTTTTTTTGGGGGGGGAGGTGTCACGTTTTCTCTGGCTCACTGGCTCCCTAGTTTGTAAGGCGGTATGTCTGTTTCTGTCTGTGTTTCAGTTTGTCAGTCTAACTTCCTCACCCTCTCTCTCTCTCTCTCTCTCTCTCTCCCTCCCTCCCTCCCTCCCTCCCTCCCTCCCTCCCTCCCTCCCTCCCTCTCTCCCTCTCTCCCTCTCTCCCTCTCTCCCTCTCTCCTCTCTCTCTCTCTCTCTCTCTCTCTCTCTCTCATTCTGTCTTTCCATTTCTTTCTCTTTCTATCTTTCTCACCCTTTCCTTTTATCTTTCTCCCTTTTTTTCTCTCTGTCTCATCCTTTCTTTCCTTCTTTCTCTTTCTCTCCCTCTCCCTCCCTCTAACGCATTGTAAATATTTGTTTACTACTACAAAGGTCTTCGGCTAGTAAGGAAATGAACACTTAGACACAAACACGCATATACAATATATATTTTTGTGTATGTGTATATAATATATACACATATATACATATACACATACACATATGTATATATGGGTATGTATGTGTATATTAAATAATCTATATAAATATGCATGTATACATATAAACATATATGTATATATTCATATATATATATATATATATATGTGTGTGTGTGTGTGTGTGTGTGTGTGTAAGTTCGAAAACACACACACTCACGCGCGCACACGCACACACACACACACACACACACACACACACACACACACACACATACACACACACGCGCGCGCGCGCGCATAATTATGCATGCATCCACACCCAGACAGCGAAGGCTCAAGTGCCAAAGGAATAGAAATGAGAAAAATACTCCTAAACTCTGGTGGCTAGACTGCAAAATCCTACACACGCGCGTCTGATACAATCACAACACATACATACGCATAGACAAACAGACAAAGGCTTTCATGTGGTAAAAATCAAGATCAATGCCTACCTTTCGAAAAACAAAAATGAGATACTATTATCATTAATATTAATGATTAATAATAATGACATAGATGATGATAATAATGTAATTACGTATAATAGTCATATATGGTTGTGTATAATAATCGTATATATGTATATATACACATACATACATACATACATATATATATATATATATATATATATATATACGCACTCCAGTCTACAAACCTAAGCTGACTGACACAATAAGGAAGCCAGAATGGATTATGCTTATAAACATGCTGACCGTTCTCTTCAGAAGGTATGTGGAAAACAAAACATTTTACTAATGTTTTACGAATGTTTTACTAATTCTTAATGACTTGTTGCCGTGGTTGTGTGTGTGGGTGGGGGTGGGGGGGTGGGGGGGAGCTTCTCCTTTCTTTTTCCTTCTCTTGTTTCCACATGGTCTTTTCTCCTTTCTTTTCCTTTCTCTTTTTTAACATGGTCTTTTCTCCTTTCCTTTTCTTCCTCTTGTTTTCACATGGTCTTTTCTCCTTTCCTTTTCCTTCTCTTGTTTTCACATGGTCTTTTCTCCTTCCCTATTCTTTCTCTTGTTTTCACATGGTCTTTTCTCCTTCCCTATTCTTCCTCTTGTTTTCACATGGTCTTTTCTCCTTTCCTTTTCTTTCTCTTGTTTTCACATGGTCTTTTCTCCTTTCCTTTTCTTTCTCTTGTTTCCACATGGTCTTTTCTCCTTTACTTTCCTTTCTCCTTTTTAACATGGTCTTTTCTCCTTTCCTTTTCTTCCTCTTGTTTTCACATGGTCTTTTCTCCTTTCCTTTTCTTTCTCTTGTTTTCACATGGTCTTTTCTCCTTTCCTTTTCTTTCTCTTGTTTCCACATGGTCTTTTCTCCTTTCCTTTCCTTTCTCCTTTTTAACATGGTCTTTTCTCCTTTCCTTTTCTTCCTCTTGTTTTCACATGGTCTTTTCTCCTTTCCTTTTCCTTCTCTTGTTTTCACATGGTCTTTTCTCCTTTCCTTTCCTTTCTCTTTTTTAACATGGTCTTTTCTCCTTTCCTTTCCTTTCTCTGTTTAACATGGTATTTTCTCCTTTCCTTTCCTTTCTCCTTTTTACCATGGTCTTTTCTCCTTTCCTTTTCTTCCTCTTGTTTTCATATGGTCTTTTCTCCTTTGCTTTTCCTTCTCTTGTTTTCACATGGTCTTTTCGCCTTTCCTTATCCTTCTCTTGTTTTCACATGGTCTTTTCTCCTTTCCTTTTCTTTCTCTTCTTCATCCACTTCTTATGTCCATTTATCCTTATCGATAACTCCTTTTTTACTCCTTTTCGCCATAATACTTGATCACAATGCTATATAACCTATGATGAATAGCGCACTGGACTTAACCATTAACCATTCTGGGAATCCCCCATCGCTATAATTTGAATACGCCGCTAATGACCTTAGATGACGCAGCA
>NC_061861.1:17493438-17495938 GCF_019202785.1 Penaeus chinensis | reverse complement strand
TACGCTATATATATATATAATATGTTTATATATTTATATGTATAATATTTACACACTTAAACAAACACACATACACACGCACACACACACACACATATATATACTGTTGAACTCGACAGATTTCAGTTTCGCTTTGGGAACGTTTGGTCAGAATAAATATTAAGCCAATTCAACACAATGGATAAAATCAAGGTTTGTGTGATGGAGGGGGAAAAGAAGCCTTTAAAACAATACGAGATTTAATGTCACATTCGAGAAAAAAAAAATCAATCAACACAACAGGATCATTCAAAAAGGAAAACGGTTTTTATTAATATTTCTAAATACCTTTACTATTTTATTATTATTATTATTATTGATGTTAGCATTATTGACACGTGTTTAATTTATTTTTTAATCCAACTATCTATGATTAATTCTAAGTACCTAAAAAGAGAAAGAGAAGGAAAAAGTAAGCATAAAAGGCGTGAGGAATAGAAACGTAAAAATGAAATGAGAAGAAAAAAAATGGAAGAAGCAAAAAGAAACAGAAAAAAAGGAAAATAAAATAAAATAAAATTGTAAAAATACACAATAAAAAGAAGGAAACATGAAGATGAACCAACAAAACAATAAGAACAATAAATAACACTTAAAAAACAACAACAAAATTACAAAAAAAAAATAAAAATAAAAAAAAGATCACCACGCAAGGAAACGTTCCAGGCCCGAGTCGCGTGCCTCACAGCCCTGGCGTTCGAGGTCCATCACGGAACGGATTCACACACACATACCTACACGTACGCATACTCTTACACATGCACATACGCATACACGCATAATACACATGCGCATACACACACATATACAAACGTGTCATGAAAACATATTTAAGCATATTGCACATGCGCTTACACACATATACATACGTGTAATACAAACACATATACGCATAATACAAACACATATACATAGCATTACACAAACACACACACGTGCGCGCGCGCAAGGCGACCTGTTTTAGGTATCCGTGTCTTCCCGTCGCGTCGCGTATGTATCTTCCATGTATCATTTTTTTCTCTTTGTACATGGTTCGTTTTCATTTTGTTTCATTTGCTTTTATTTACATTTAATCGGAGGAATCAATACCAGTCAGTCACCACAATTCACAGGGGTAAATCAAAAATATATTAACAATATAACATATATTAATGAGATAAATACAAACATTAAAGGAACATTCCTTATTGATACATCATAATAAGTGTATAGAAAACAAGATGTTCTCGAGCGAAGGAGGAGCCGACAGGTGGAGTAGCTTGGCTGGCTAATTTCCAATCCTTAAACAGCAGATTTTCTAAATCAAGAAATGCTCCAATACAAAAATCTAATACAAGAATAGATTGCAGTTTGTATAAACTCCACTTACTTTATTTAAAGTCAACAGGCTGGTAAGTAGGGAGCTTCAGAACCGCTAATTACTTACGAGCAGGTGTACCAGTGCTCACACGAACAAGGGTTATGGCCAAGTGGGCCCTCTACCCCCCGCAAGGATGTTAGTAGTAGCCGACCACAGAAACAAGGGAGATACTTTTCTGGTACGGCATTACAATTCGATAAGAATCATACACATATATATATATATATATATATATATATATATATATATATATATATATATATACACAATAGAATAGTATTAAGGAGAAATAATTATTGAATATGTTGTCAGTTCTAAATCCTTTACACTCTATCATTTATCTTGTCTTGGTCTAAATCGTGTTTCCAATGGCGTCTATCTATCTATTTCTCCATCTATCCATCTATCTATTTATGTCTATCTTCTATCTACCTATCTTCTTGTCTATCTATTGCAGATATCTGTCTATCTATTGCAGAAATCTGTCTATCTGCAATCTACCTATATACCTGTATATCTATCTTCTTGTCTATCTATACATATATATACTTATCAATCTATATACACAATCTATATCACTTTCTAATCAGATTGCGATGCTGTAATATAAAGCGATTCCAATATGAAACACACAGCAGATAATAAGCTGCAAACCATCCACTTTTATCTAGTGTATAATCTAATACAACACAATTATATACCAACATAATAGACAATTATCATGTCCCTTTCATGTTTTCGCGTCTTCAATAAACTACCAAACCATAATGATCATTGCTTCATCACCACATCCACGGGGATTTATCTTCGCAAATCCCTTAGCATTGCGAACAGAAATCCATTAGGGAAATAAAGGGAAAAATATCTTCCTTTCCACAATTTCCTAATGTGTTCTCGTAATCAGATATTCACGCGGAGGATTAAATATCAAAACTACGAAATGCACAAAGGGAGACGGTGTAAAACGATACTCCGGCAAGAAAGTACAGATTTTCTATCGTGTGAATAATTATAACAAACACAGATGATCAAAGCCAGGTCAAAAATCCCTCATTTATATATGACTTTGATGTCTGGCACATTTATTTGTTTTAATTATGA
>NC_061861.1:17483438-17488438 GCF_019202785.1 Penaeus chinensis | reverse complement strand
TTGCTCTTGCTTTTACTCTTACTCTTACTCTTACTCTCGCTCTCTCTTTCTCTCTCTCTCTCTCTCTTCCTCAATTAATTCATTTTATAAGCTACTACCTATAATTGTATTAACTGCTTCAGTGTCACTGATATGTTAGGCCTAATTAAGTAGCGTGTCTATTCGTGCAATCGTGTGTCTTCTTCTAAAAGAAATTCTTGTGCGTCACAAAAGGTCAACATGACATGATCCTATTCATTATACAGATAGACAAACAGATATATAGACAGACGAACAGATAGACAGATAGGTAGATAGATTGACAGATACAGATAGATAGACTGAGATACAGATATATATACGCATATATGTATATAGAAGGATATATGTGAATATATAATCAGATAGGTTTTAATAGATGAGAAAGCTATATCTGATTCTTTTCAGTATACAGATAGACAGGTAAGTAGGTAGTTGAGTAGGTAGACTCACATATAGCTATATAGATACAGATACATACAGATACAGATAAATAGGCTAGAGTTATCTAAATTATCAGATATTTATATACAGATAAGCAGATAAATACACTGATATATACTGCATATTAGCTCTGTTTCTTTAAGATATACCCCACTTTTTTTAACACATATGTCTATTTTATTTCCCAAGGCTCGAATATGCCCGAGTTTGCAATTTACGTCCTCGGGATAAAAACATAAATCATCATTAAGTATGACAAAAAAAAAAATGACTTCATAGATAAGGCCGAAAAAAAAAAGTTTCAAGTCATAAGGCAAAAGTTCATTTAAATTATTTCAAAATCATTGTTGATTTTAGGTGCGTACAGAAATATACGAATATGAGTATGTGCATGTATTGGATAAGTATATGCATGTATATAAGTATGTATATGAATACATATTTATATACATAAATATTGATATACATACATATTTATATACATAAAGGTTAATATACGTACATATCTATATACATATATACAAACATGTATACACAGTCCTACAAACTTACTCATGTAAATACTTATAAACATGCATACACACATACACATACACACACACACATATACACTGGCATAGGTACATACACAGCCATATAAGCGGAGATAAATAGATTCAAAAATCGTGTGTGTGAAATGTTGAAGCCAAAAAATATCAAAATATCTATCAAAACCAAATGGAAAAATCAAGAGTATACTTTTTTTTATATTTGAAAGTGTCGAAACGAAGCAATAATATATGTACAAGTCTTCCGAAATCAAATATGAAAACTGAAATAAAATCTAGCTTCCAGCATAAGACGAAATGTATATAAAGTTAATATATATATAATATATGTATAATATGTATATAACATATATAACATATATATATTCACATATATAAATAAATATATATATATACATGTCTACATATATATATTACCTATTCAAAACAAATCGTTGATCCAGTTCTGAATAAGTAGTAATCTCAAGAGATAAATCTCCTCAGAAGAAACGCGCACGCGTGTGTATCAAATATAATCATATTTGTGGGTGTAAATATATTCACACTATCTTTATTCAATAGCTCTAACTCATTTATTAATCAAATCTGGTAATCTGATGCTTACCACACTAACATGCAGCGCAAAAATCAAGAGGAAAATTTAATTCGTCACCAGGTATTTTCTGAATGAAATCTATTACATGTTTAGTTCGCTTTATCATAAAAAAAAAAAAAAAAAATGCAGTTAATTAAAACTGAACTGCAATAATTTATCATAACTCCAAATATCAATTGCAATATAATGAACATTGATGAAATAACAATACTATCGGATATAAGTGACATCAGCGATAATAATGTCAACAATAATAATGATAACACTAACAAAAACACCAGTAATGAAAATATAAATATTTAGACAATAATGACAAAAATGATTATAATGATAGCAGGTATAGCGATAGCAACAATGATGATCATTATCATCATCCCTATTACTTTTATAAGCACTATAATCATTATTACTATTAGGCCTATCATCATTATCATTACTATAGTAATTTTATTATTATTATTATTATAATCATTATCACTATTACTAATATCATCAATGTCAATATCATCATCATTATCATTATTATAATCATTATTGTTTTCATCATCATTATTACAATCATTGTCATTATTACTAATATCATCAATGTCAATATTAACATCATCATTATCATTATCATAATTATTATTATTATTATCATTATTACTAATATCATCGATGTCAATATAAATATCATTATCATTATTACAATCATTATTATTTTTTTTATCATTATTATAATTATTATCATTATTACCAATATCATCAATGTCAATGTTGATATCATTATCATTATTATAATCATTATTATTATCATTATCATTATTACAATTATTATCATTATTACCAATATCATCAATGTCAACATTAATATCATCATTATCATTATCACAATCATTATTATTATTATCATCATTATTACAATTATCATTAATACTAAAATCATCAATGTCAATATCAATATCATCATTATCATTATCATCACTATTACTCTATTATCACTATCAATAATATTTTCATCATCATGAGAATCACTGTCAATATTACAACCATTGTTATTGTCATTACTATAATCAGTATTACCACAACTAGCGTTACCGTCTTAATTAAGGAAGAAAATAATGTTTTTATTTGAGTACAAATCATTTTCCAGACTTTCTTAGCCGTAATATATTCAAAATCATAAATAAATAAATGGATAGATAGATAAACAACTCTAGCGGTAACAAAATTAAACAAATATTATTAAGTTAAAGTTAAATAAGTTTATATATATATATATATATATATATATAATTTCATCAAGGTACACTTTTTTCTTACATATGTACATATACTGAGCATGTGTAAATTTGCTTATATTAACAAAGAAACAAAGATGCACATGGACACAGACACACGCAAAGGCCGGTGTGCCTGTGTGCCTGTGTGCCTGTGTGTTTGTGTATGTGCATGTGTATGTGTGTGTGTGTGTATTACGTATATAATGCATGCATTAAAGACAGACATATGACAGATAGACAGAGAATACATTTCACAACAAATACACTAGCCATTCCTGTGTCTATCAGAGTCGTTACGAAAAGCAGACACCCGCACTCTCAATTGCCTGATCCCACCCGAAGTACCTACAATTTTGTTTCTAAAGAATAATGGGTATTGCCCCCCCCCCCCCCCCTCACGCACAAACATTATTTTTACATGCTCTTCATTTCTTCTCTCTCTCTCTCTCTCTCTCTCTCTCTCTCTCTCTCTCTCTCTCTCTCTCTCTCTATCTCTCTATCTCTCTATCTCTCTCTCTCTCTCTTTTTCTACACACACACACACACACACACACAAACACAAACACACACACACACACACACACACAGAGAGAGAGAGAGAGAGAGAGAGAGAGAGAGAGAGAGAGAGAGAGAGAGAGAGAGAGAGAGAGAGAGACTTTCAGTAAGCCAAGCCGCCAGTCCACAATTCAAAACCGACGTCTTTCCTTCGAAAATCGCATCACGGAAACAATGAAATGTCAAGAAAAGTTGATGTTGCAGCCGTTAGGAAAACAGACAAGTAAATGGCAAAGGATGTTCAAAATTGTTCAACTTAATTCAACACAAAGTCAGGATCAGAAAGGAAAAGTGACTTAGACAAATAATGACTCGAGTTTTGTGAAGAAATACTGGTCAGTTAAGGAAAAAAAAAATACTCTACTTTTCTTTCAGAGACAAATCTCTGCCATACCAATTTCACTGCCCCTTGTAGAACGAAATATAACATTAATGCATATTATGAATATATAACCTAATATAAATATGTAATATGCATATACAACATATCATACAAATGTGCAATGTGAAAATTTAATATGGAACAAATCATACAATATAAATCGCCTAATCTAATGGAAATAGTCAGAAGTTTGTCTTTCATACGTGAATAATAAATGAAAGGTGACATATAGAACGTCTCACGAACATCTAGTAAAACCAAGAAATATTTAAATATTTAAATAATCAGCAAAGTTTCAACATGTTATGCAACTCCATGTGAATCTGCATGGTGTTATGAGATTTATGTCATAAAATAGATGTTTTGTGATATACGCAATGCAATAGTTGTCATGAGATAAATTTCATGCAACAGATGTTACGTGATGTTTTGCCGTAAATGTTTTGTGATATATTTCATGCAATAGATATTTTGTGATGAATCTCATGCAATAGATGCTTTATGATAAATATAATAAATCGGATTATGTGTGATTAATGTTATGCTTTGTGATACATTTAATGCAAGAGAATGCTTTATGATAAACGTCATACAATAGATGCTTTGTAATAAATGTAATACAGAAGATGACTTGTGAGTAATGATATGCAATATTTGTTTTATCATAAACGTAATGCGATAATTTCTACAACGCTCAATGTACGGAACACGGTATGGGATAAACATCAAACGGTGAATATCACACGAAAAAAACTCAAGCCAAAGATTGAAAGTAGCCGACGTATAGCTTACACTTCATATAAAAAAAAAAACACAGAATAAACCGATTATATAAACCCCTGATAATCACAAACAGAAAAACATCAAAACAGAATGCACACTCAAGAAAAGTGGGGGAGATAAATGCACACTCGTACAGTGCAACTAACTTCATTTTGAAAACTGCACACTTCATTTCTTCCGCGCGCACCCGAAATCACGTTCTCTCCCTACCTACACTGTACTTCTAAACGCTCTATATCGTTATTCGTGATTGATCATCTGTGTCCTAACCTAATTTCATAATGAGAGCTCGTGTTATCTAATCTCACTTTTCATCGGTTAATGTTCAACTATAATGGGCGTGCGTGCGTAACATATATGTTGCATTTTGCGAGCAAGCATTGTCCTAAATATTAAATGAATACGAATGCATA
>NC_061861.1:17470938-17475938 GCF_019202785.1 Penaeus chinensis | reverse complement strand
AATGATCTTTGTTTCGATAAAACACTGAAGTTTTCCCTTTCACGCAGTAAATTTACCCATTTTCTGTTTTCTTGACAGATTTAGGATCTAGTCAAAATTTTATTCGTACAAAACTGATGTGGCAAGAGAAACATTTGAAAGAACTTATGGTTGAAAAGTTAAACTAATATACAGAGATAGAAGTAATGAAGAAAGAGAAAAAGATAAGGAAAAAAGTCTCATTCGTATAAGATCTGGAATGGCCTTCGCCGTTTTCTATGACTTTAAGGTGTCTTTATACCTTAACGCTTGACATGTTATTCCTCAGGATGTAGAAATGTGTTAAAATATTGAAGTTTTGTGTTTATTTCTATGTGGCAATGAGAATCGACGGTTTTGGATACAGAGGTAATTAGGTATATTTAGGAATAAAGGACAGTATTATGTGATGTTATGAGCCTTTCAACTGGTATACTTTATAGTACTAATTGTAAGTTCTCTAGATCCAGTGCGACTAAAATCTTATAGGGGACTAGAGCATTAATTTTACATTTCAATCCACTTATGCGGAATTTGATTGTTTTTAGAGAAGCTAAGGGCATTGCCACAAAATTTAATCCAGTATTAAAGTTTAAGCCAGATTTCTAATGCACATGTGCAATGGCAGTGTCCAGGATTAAATTTATTTCACCTGTGGACTAGGCTTTACTTTTGAGTTCAAAGATTAATCCTGCACATGCGCAAAACGAGCTAGTTAATCTACCAATCATGAATTGATATGTAATGACATCATCAGTTCCATAGAAAAGATAGAGTTGAGTTGCCATTAATATCTCTGATAAACAATAACGAAACATTCTGACATTTTCAGATATAACTGTCAACATTGAAAAGAAAAGCGAAAAGAAAATCCCACAAAGAATTCTAGAGTTTACAGACACAGAAAAGGCAATGTTATTTCCATGTTGGAAAAACATTCCCAACCTATACAATTTATTAATTGAATAAAAAAGAAAGCTATTAATAACATCACAATTAAGTTTCAGATTCAAAGTAAAAACTTCCTGATTCTTAAATCTAAAGTGACTTCAAAACCGAATGGACATTTGTTATCATGATCCTTGCTAGCAACATCCTGAAAAAACTACACTACCAGTTCACCGCAATCACAGACGAGAACGAGCTTTCGGAGAATACTCTCGCGAATATAAATTTATATTACGAGTATTTCATTTTGATACCTTTATTTCGGTTGTCTATAATACTTATAGACTATTTGAAGCCATTCATATAATTTAATTTGTACCGACACAGATATATATCGGCATGATATAATACTAGCGTATATGTGTATATATATATTTTTTTCCTCTGTAGCAAACGTTTCCTTAACGACATTAGCGTAAATGAAACTTGTAGAGAGTGAATGCTAATTACCATTACACAGATACCCGTCTATTCATGTAAAACGGCAGATTTACTGATAATCGCCCTGACTCGTGCGCCTGGCAGTGTGTCTTGCATTATCTGTGCAAGGACTGTGGATTTAGATTAACTTTAATCCGGAATTAACTTTTATGACGCGTACAGAAGACGCCTTAGATAAACTTAACAGCATCTCTTGCGCTTTATGTAAAAAAAAAAAAAAAAAAAAAAACATTGGCATTTCGGGAAAACGCATAATAAAAAATGGAGCCTCAGTACCTCATAAGAACTTTACATATACCTAACCTTAATTACTTATTCATTGCGATTATTAGACATAAATCAGTAAAAAAAAAAAAAAAAAAAATCTTATTTAACTCTCATCAGCATATGAGTAATTGGTTCCTTGATAAAGTATTCACAGTATATGATTAAAGTGGCCAATTACCCTTTTCCAAATGGACTGATGATGCACTAGTGATTACCAAGTATGTTCATTTCGTTAGTGTATTAAATGTGTAATGAAGGCAGAGTATAACTATACCTACATATGCATACTTAACTCTCTGTATATGTTTTGTGTGTGTATGCGTGTGTGTGTGTGTGTGTGTGTGTGTGTGTGTGTGTGTGTGTGTGTGTGTAAAGATAGCAAAACAAATCAATCTATAATTTGGTTACAGATGAAGAGTCTTGTTACCCCCTTCCCTCCCCCCCCCCCCCCCCCTCCCCGCTATTTCCTCCCCCTCATCATCTTGTTTTTATTTTCAATACAGCGGACACTACGCCATCTATGAGTGGCATGTAGAAACATCTCGCAGGCTGTGGAGGTAGTCAAACTTACCAGGGTATATCTGTCCATCTTTAAGTGGTGCTAAATGAGTGCATCAACTGGCACAGTATTAGTTAGCAGTGGTCTCATTACGTTATTCAATTATTTACTGGTCTAGAAAAGGTCTAGCAAATTGCAGTGGATTGAGATATTTTCACGTTTTGACTGCAAGGTAGATAGACTAATAGACTCGCGCGAGCCACAGTAAGATATTTTTTTCTGGCTCAAATTAGGCGAGGACAAAGAAGCCCATACATAAGTTGTTGTTGACAGCTACTAACACGAGTGTGCATGAACATTGTGTGATTCTCAATGGATATAACTCATTATTTCCTGATTTTTAGCCACGTGGAACTATGCTCTTTGCTAAAAAAGAAATTGAAAAATACATCTGAGCGTTAGGAAATCTCGAGTATTGAGCTTAGGACAAAAAGTAAGTGGGAACTTTTTTTTTTCTTTTTTTTCTTTTTTTCTTTTTTTGACAGTACCGATCTCCGGTTCCCAGACTTGGCTAACTGTCAGAACCGGGTTTAGAAGAAGTTCCAAGTAGATTTTTGCGCACAGTGACCCTGATCGGAATATCCGCTTCGGCTGCTTCCAACTTGGTGCATGAGGTGTCTAAGTAGAATTAGTTCCGTAAATGCATTCTGCTAAACTCTCCACACTCAACACTTTCACATTGCAGTGTGCGAAAGCTTGGCCTATTTTTTTTTTTTTTTTTTTTTTTACATTCATTAGTGGGATTTTTTCCCCTATTTTCACATTGCTTCAGGTAAAAGTTTGTTCTATTTTCGAAGATTCCCACTTTCACGTTAATTTGTGTGGAAGATTTCCTAATTTTACTTTCCTTTGTGTGGAAATTTGAGTTTTATGGTAATAAAACACTGCTATTCATAACCTCCAGATACTGTATGGAATGGTCTAATTTATGAGTTATGCTATAATAACGTATTTGTTTATTAATTTATTCATCTTTTTGCTTTTACTAGTATTATTAACAATATTACTACTACTTTTATTACGATATGTATGTGTAGGCATATATACCAGATATGTGTGTGTGTGTGTGTGTAGTATGTATGTGTTTATATATATACATAGACATATATGTATATGTATGTATATATATATATATATATATGCAAATAAATATGTATACAAATATATATACATATTTATATAAATATACATATATGTGTTTGTTATTTTTTTCTTTCTTTCTTTTTAATCTCAGATTTCGATCCATTTCAGAATTCCCGCAGTATTATGCCTAGGTTTCTAATAAAGAATTTCCATCCTAATAGCCGGTGTAGGAAAAAGCAAGAATGAGAAAAAGATAACTTCTCAAAGCGTGGCATGCATTGCTCCTATTGTAAAAACTCAGAAATGCATGTGTTTTTTGTTAAAGATTTAACCGAAACGCGTCAATTATATTATTATCTTACATTTGACAAAGCCTTCTATTCTGGGAACTGGTTCAAACCAATAAACCGAACCCACGGACCTAACCCGACCCAGTGAACCAAATCCAGGTACCCGACCTGAACCAGTGAACCCAACCCAACCCGAATCACTGAACCAACGAACCAATAAACGCAACCCGAAACACTGAACTACCATATACCCGAACTCATAAACCCAACTCGGGCCATTGAAATAACGAACCAGAATATACCCGAACCGCTAAACCAAACCCGAACCCGAACCACTAAAAACCATTACCCAGACCCTCCCTTACTAAGAACCAAAGAATCTACCCACTTTTTTTCTCTCTCTCGTTAAACATTTCATCTAGTTCAGTGCGAGATCCTACACGATACAGCCCACCGTAACTCCATTGTTCTTTTGCACAATACAAAGATACAAAAGTACAAGAGAATAGCACTTCCCTTAGTAATCAAAAAGTAGTTATTAACAGATAAGCAATAATAAATAAGTATTAGTAATCCTACACGACAGATACACCCCAACTCCATTGTTCCTTTGCACAACACAGAGATACAAGAGAACAGCAACCCTCACCAATAGGATCCGATATCAAACAAAGCTTTCGGTCCAATTTTTTTTTTTCTCTCTCTCGATCTAGGTGTGCTCTGAGGCTTCAGGAGGGCGTGGTTGGTGCTCTGAAGTCTGCTGGTATGCGGGAGTACATACGAGAGAGAGTAGGGAAGGGGGGAGGAAGGTATGGGGAAAAAGGGGTGCTAGAGAGTATAACTTTTTTTTTTTTTTTTTTACGAATGGTTTCCTGTTTCGTTTTTTTTTTCTCCTTTTTCCCTTTTTCTTTTCATTTGTTTGTTCTGCTGTATATTCTCTTTCTCTCTCTCTTCCTTCTTATATATTCTTCTATTTCTCTTTCTTGCTATTGGTGTTGTTGTTTCACCCTTTTTTCCTTTTTTCTTTCTTTGATTCTCCCTTTGTTTTGTTTTCTTCTTTTTCTTTCTCTTCCTCTTCTCTTCTCCTCTTATTCCTCTTATTCCTCTTCTTTCTCTTATTTTTCTTCTCCTTCATTCTCCTCATTTTCTTCTTTCTATTTCTTTTCTTCTCCCTCCTCACCTTATTCTTTTCTGTTCTTTTTCTCTTCTTTCTTCCATCTTCTTTGAACTCTTTTTCTTCTTCCCCTTTTTTTAATTCTTCTTCCTCTCCCTCGTCTTCTTTTTCTTCTTCTTCTCCTCCTCTTCTTTGTCTTCAACTTCTTGTTTTTCCCCTTCTTTTCATTTTTCTTCTTCTTAACCTTCTTTTAATTCTTCTTCTTGATCATCCCTTTTCC
>NC_061861.1:17455938-17460938 GCF_019202785.1 Penaeus chinensis | reverse complement strand
TTTTAACGAGAAACAAAAATGATTGGTTTGTTAAAGATACAAGCATATTATAATGGTGATGTTCTCGGAGGACAAGAGGCTTGTTAAATATTGTAGAACACACTCTTCCTCTCCCTTTAACTTTAGTATAAATATTGAATTAAGAGCGTTTTTTTACAAATTATTTGGCTTATCAGCACACTCTTCCTCCCCTCTTAAAGTAAGCATAATTTACGAACTTACAGTAAATTCTTTTTACTATTTCTAATTATAATCAAAATTGCCGACGCACTGACACATGAAAGATATAAAATAGGGACTGAAAACAAAGTATTTTCAGTACTTCAGCTCATAATCAAAAGGACAGACATGTTAACACGTTAAAAGTATGAAATCCAGAACATCACGAACCAAAATACGAACATTAACGTGTACACAGTTAAAACAACACTGGCACAATAGAAGTATTTTTTTATTTTTTTTTTTTTATTCCGTTTCTATTCAGACAAAGTTTCGACAAGCCATCACATTCACTAAACAGAGACGCTGAAAATGTACTTACGAGCTTAATACTGTAATATTCTTTAATAAAATAAATAGCATATTCTACCTTCAAGGACTGCGACCATTTCATTGTGAGAAAGCATACGATTTTTTAGAAATTCTATTTATCTGAATTCATCGTAGCAGTATGAATCACATATAAATTTCACGTTATATATTATTTACTCGAATTCCAGTTCATGTAACTCTATGGGGTTTTATAGCCAACACTATATAAAATATCTGAACATAAATGTTTGTTGCAATCAGATTAGAGAATTGTTCATAGATAAACAAACCGATTACATTTAGTATACCGGTTTACCATTTTATATGTGAGATTATCTACACTAATAAAAAAAAAAAAAAAAAAAAAAAAAAAATCTAATATACATTCATTCGTAGCTTTTAAAAGTTAAACTCTTCTTCGTGCTCCATCAAATTTATAAACAGGTTGTTTTATCAGCTTTCGTGTAAATAATTTCCTGGATGAAATAAAAGCACATGAAGTTATATCATATTTAAATGTCATCTGGGTCTGCAAATCTGAAAGAGAACAAAGTATACAATAAATAAACATATAGTTTAGAAAACAAAATAAATTAATATATAAGCGATTTTCCAATAATATACGGAAACAGATGCACATAAATAAACTTTCTCGGTAATAAATTCAATACAAAAGGTACAAATCCAAAGAAGTATTGAGAATTCTGTTCAATACACTGTAATTAGAGGGAAGCTCTTGCCTTATTGATATTTTTTCTCCTGTTTCCAGATCCTGCTCAGAGTAGCTCAGTTCATTTCGATCATGATACGTCCATGAATGAATAAACTAACGGAATGATCTTGCATATGAATAGACATATAGGTAGGTAGATATGGATGTAAGCATATCTACGTATCTATACATTTGGTCTTTTCAAAAGGTCGATCCGTCGATGTAAAGGGGCTGCGACATTGAAATTTAAGACGCAGTAAAAAAGTACACACACACACACACACACACACACACACACACACACACACACACACACACACACACGCACGCACGCACGCACGCACACACACACACACACACACTAGCGTACATGATATACACACGCATGTATTTAAGCATGTATTTGTGTATATAGATTTGCATATATATGCGTGTGTGCGTGTGTGCATGTCCGTGTGCGCGCGTGTGTTTATGTGTATGTTTGTGTATGCCTGTGTGTGCGTGCCTGCACACTCTACCACTGCTCTCTTAATGTAAAAACAATTGTCCGTTAAGAAACAACCCAATATCAACTAACATTACTCCATGTATCCATCATAACCAGCAAGGTAAATAGAAAACACAGAAAACATACAATGTAAATGGACATAAGCATCAAAGTATAATATACTCTTCTCTCCTGGAGCTAGCAGCTGCGAAATGATATTTTATCCCATTAATCAGCTGTTCGAGTCAGCTGTTCATGCAACAGTCAAGAACCTTGGGCTCTTTTCCGCTCTATGCGTTGCCAGAGTGGGGGACAGATGCTATAAATATGCAAATTTTATTTTAAATGTTATGAATTTAAATTACGCGAAGAAATTAGGTTACTTTCATAGTGATAATTTTGTCGTTCCATGCTGTGGATCTAGACAAGTATATATACGCAAGCTGTGTGCGTGCTGTTATAAAGTATACAATATATTTAACTGTCTACACACACACACACATATATATGTATATGTATATACATATACATATACATATACATATACATACATACACACATACGTATAAATGTAAGTATATGTATGTATATATATAAATGTATACATATATATGTATATAGAGGTATACATATATATGTATATATATGTATACATATATATGTATATATATGTATACATATATATGTATATATATGTATACATATATATATCATATAATGCATAAACACATGTGTGTATATATATACACATACATGTCTACCTGCCTGTCTATCTCTTTTTTATTCATCCTTTATTTCATCTCTCCCTCCCCTTTTTCTCTCTACCTGTGTGTGTGCGAGTGTGTGCGAGCATTGTGTGTGTGTGTGTGTGTGTGTGTGTGTGTGTGTGTGTGTGTGTGTGTGCATTCCCAAACACACGCAAAGTTGTGCAACCGCGTTTGTGTATTAGCATCCTGAAAATCACGTCGCCAAAATCCAAAGAAAAAATCTCTCTCAGGACCTGTACACGTGCTTCATGGTCCCAAAAGGCAACCCAGACCAAAAGCTTAATAACATCTTACATCTAAGGCTGTCGTACATAACATGCCATCCTCACATTGATTACCTGGCTTGGCAGTGATTTTTTTTCTGCTTCTTCCTCTTTTCCTTCTCCCCCTCCTCCTCTTTCTCTTTCTTCTTCTTAATCTCCTCCTCCTCCTCCTTTTTTTCTTCTTTTTCTCCTCTTCTGCAATTATCGCTTCACCATCGTCATCATATTGTTTGCTTCTTTTCCTAATAGCGGAAATAACCAAAGAGCTCAGATATGCAGAGAATTCACTTATTGATAGCACGTTCTTCAAAGTACAATTATCCAAAAAATTCTACTACTTCTATTACTACTACTACCATTACAAGAAAAAAAGTCTAAAGCTACGAGGGAAAATGTCATTCATCATGATACGCTTCTGCAACTCTACGTGAAATCGATAAGGATCAGGAGAGAGACAGAGAGAGAGAGAGAGAGAGAGAGAGAGAGAGAGAGAGAGAGAGAGAGAGAGAGAGAGAAAGAAAGATAAAGAGGCATACAGTCAGACAGAAAGAACTAAAAAACAAAACGGTGAATAATGCCCTCTAACTTGTGTACTATAAAGAGGGACTCCCCAAAGAGAAAAAAATCGACAACAGTTTCGAGAAGACCATTGTTGTATGTTATCTGTGCGTGGGATAAGAAATTAAACAACTTCATAGAAAATAAACCACTGGACGCTACATAGAATAAACAGGATATATAGTTTACAAAGGCTACTAAAAAAAACAGTAACAAATACCAGGATATCAAACAAGCATCAAACTCCTTGATCAAAGGTTTAGTTGAGTTCGGTGAACTTTGTAGATGGCATCAAGACGCCTCTCCATTGTCAACAGAACACTTGCATGATAAGCCAAAGCCTTTTTTGTGTCTTTCAGTCACCTATTATATAAAGGATAACGTTTAGCAAGCTCCCCCGTAGGAAATGTAAGGAACCCAAATGAGGGCACCCGTGAGGCGAGAGACTTCAGGCTTAGGGGCCAAGGGAAAGTGAGGGGCCCCGATCGTTCCTCGAAAAAGGGGGTGAAGGGACCGAGCTGAAGGCTCAGAACCCACACGACCTCACAAGCCAACTCTCCCCGGAGATGCAGGCTTACCAGGAGCGTGAACGATACGAAGATACATGATAAATAAAATACAAAATCCTAAAGGGAACAAAAAGAACCGTGCAGAAGGCACCAAAGTAAAACAAGTTAATACGTAATAAAGACAAGTGCCAGAAGGGCTTAAGAATTAATAAAAATACGCCAGAAAGGCTTAAGAAAAATTGAAAGCATGCCAGAAGAGCTTAAAAACGATAATAATAATTAAGATCTAAGTTTTAAAAAAGTAAATCGACACGAGAAAGGGATAAAAGGAGTAAGTAAAGGAGATCGTAAAAATAAACAGAAAAGTAAAAAAGAAAAAAAAAGAAAAAAAAATCTCAAGTAAAATACCAGTAAAAGGGTAAGGCATGAATAAAAGAAACGAGTAAAAGCATAATCTGCAAGTAAGTAAAATTCAGAATAAGTAAAAAAGAAAAAAGAAAAGCACACATAGTTCACCTTAAAACGTAATGTAAAAAGATTAAGACACGTCCAGCATAGATACATCTGGGCAAGTAAAAAGGGGCAGTACAACCTTGCTTCATTTCAGTGGTGTAAATCCAGACAGGAAATCCAAAGGGAAAGTCACAGAGCAGTCAGGGTATCCACTTCGTTTATTTAACAAGAACATGGGGATCACATTAACTCCCGCGGACGGAAGCGTAGCACATAAAGAGAGTTAAACAGTAGATGAGAAATGTTATAATAATAATAAAAAAAATATATGAAAGATAAAACAAATAACAAAAGCAATAAAACGTAAAAAAAAAAAAAAAAAATCGTAAAAGAAATATAATTAGGATAAAAAAAAAACGTAAAACTGCGAAAAATAAGTTACTTTTTTTCTCTCTGTAAAAGAAAGATTAAAATAATTAATGAGTAAAAAGAAACCATTAAACATAAATCTGAGCTTAAAATACAAGAAATAAAAAAGGTAAAAGAAAGATCCACTCGCAGCAGATGTGGATGTTCTGTTATCCGCACATCATGAGAAACATCGTAAAAAATATGTGGATAACAAAAGGATCTCAATGAAGGTTTCATTTCAAAATACACAAAAAGGTGTAAATAAACGTAAAATATATGTAAAAAGAGCTAGTGTAATACAGAAATAAA
>NC_061861.1:17443438-17450938 GCF_019202785.1 Penaeus chinensis | reverse complement strand
TTTACGTGATAACGACATTACAACATTTTCAAATTTAGTACGAAACCTCTGAAAAAAAAAAAAAAAAATGTCAGCACGAGTACTCAACAAATGTTAGAGAATCTTATAGCTCCATTCTTTCATCTAATGACATTAAGGATATTATGGCAATTTACTCAGTGCCCCGATCAAGGTAATTCATGATCTGCCGATGTTTTCCCGTCTTCAGTCAGTATTCCGAGGAGTCCGTTCATTCGAAAGTCTGGCGGAAATATTCACAGAGCAAATTTGCCGAGTATCGCCGTGTTATGTTCCTTTGTAAGGTTACTAACTTAGATCATAATTGGGTGTTCAAAAGGTTGCCTTGTTTTAGATCAGGTTTGGGAGATATTGTCCTATGCAGAGAAGAAAGCTGAAGAGAGGCAAGAGAGGTAAAGAAATGAAGAGAGACAAGTGAAGCAAAGAAGTTTGAAGAGAGGCAAGTGAGGCAAAGAGGAATGCTGAAGTGATTCAAGTTAGGAAAATATGCCAATACTCTGTAGCAATACCTGCAGTGTAAATTTCCTATACAACATCAAAGAATGATACATGAATGAGAATCATGAAACATTACCCTAATATATATATATATATATATATATCCTTTGTAATAACCCCGCATTAAGATCTTTCTTTATGTCAATGAATCTAGAAAGATGAATTTGATTAAAATTTAGTTTCAGGAATATGTTGACTGAATAGCTTTTCGTCTTAATATTTTCTGAGTTTAGAGTAAAAAAAAAAAAATAAATAAATAAATAAATAAAAAAATAACAAAACCATATAGTGCCAGTGCAATCAATAGCATTTGGTATACATAGAAGAAAGTTATGAGAAGAGAAAACATAGGTTTTATGTTTGCAATGCCTTCTATGTATATTACTCTACTGAGTGTAATACTAATAATAATCACCATAATGATAATAATACTAATAATAATCACCATAATAATAAGGATAATGATAATAATAATAATAATAATAATAATAATAATAATAATAATAATCACCATAATAATAATAATAATAATCACCATAATAATAATCACCATAATAATAATAATAATGATAATAATAATCACCATAATAATAATAATAATAATAATAATAATAATAATAATAATAATAATAATATATACTTAAAAGTTACGATAAATGGCTCCCTTAGCTTACGCAATTAGGAGGCCAACCACAGATTTAGCAGAACACCTTGAAATTGAAACCTGGCACACGTCGCGTCCTGTAGGCCTAATGGTGACGTCAGCGTGTTAATACCATCGTCGGTTCCTATCAGTAATGCACAGTAAACAGTTCCGGTTTGCTTAACTAAACTTGCCCGACGCACACAACACTCCTTACCTTAGTAAAGACTAAGTAACTACCATTGCCCTGTCTTCCTCAGTCTGCTTCTCTTCTGGTACTGACAGTTAGCAGATTTCTGGCAAGCGGAGCTCAAGATAGGCATGGAAATGTTTTCCTTTGTCTGGTTGTACCGTAGGTTTTCCCCCCAACCCATCATAGTTTCTTTGGTCGTGGTATGGCTCAAAAGAGGCTGCACACCTTTCTACACAAATCCCTTGTTGTAGTCTATGTAGACTACGGCTACATGCGAAATTAATAAAAAGAAAAGGTAAACACTTGTGGCAGTTATATACTTGAAACCGCATTTTACGAACCAAGTATAAGCATGCTCTTGTTGAAGTTATCGTATGGAACCAGAGACCATGTCTTGTACAAAATAAGTGTCAAACAGCGTATGAAAGGGTGTGTGGCAAAGTTATCATATCGTTATTATTTTTTAAAACGTAAGATGCATCGTATGCTTGGCAACTGTTGCAAAAATATGCCATCACGATGTTACTTTCCAGCTAGATTACAACTGCATTATCGTTTTATGTACACAAGACCCAGTTACCCTGCCTTCCGAAACGGCTTGGAAAGATGAATGGGAAAGAATATGAGAGAATCTTAGAGTATCCAGGACTGGATGCACGTTGGTACTGTCTACTGGATATTAAATTTTACCGAGACCTGTTATCGTCTTTCCTTATTCCCCTTTCCTTGATGGTTACATATCCAGATAAAGAAACCTGTATATAAACCAAAAACATTTAGAAGATTAAAGATCACCGTCCTCTACGTGACATGCATATCGTATATCAAACATGGGATGTGGAGCAAAATGGATTCAACAGCTTTACTCTCAGCGTACGATAACAAAGGAATACTGTTCGACCATCGAGTACAGAGCACGGGAATGTAGCGAATGTGTGTAACTAAACCGCGCTATTGCAATGCCCTTTTCTTTGTTTCTTTTCGCAAATCATGTATTTTTTTCAATGAACCTTAATCTAATGTTATAATATCTTATGCAAGTATCACTCTCCATTAGAATTTCGACTATAGTCTCCTTCCAAATACAAATTGTGATTTTTTCACGTGTTAAAGAAGAAACCACCCTTTTCTGTTTGTGACGGGGACCTTTCGAGGAAATTGTTTTGTGTCGTATATCTATTTTTAATGATTGTGCTGCATGACAAATAAAACAGTTGTAGGGAAATGGCATGGAAAACATTGTATACCCTGCAGTGATATGAAAACGAGAAGTTGCCAGTTTGTTGCTAGATAGTGGGAGAGCATGAGGAAGAGTTGAGTGTGTGATGTGAGTGTGTGAAGGAATGGGAGTGAGGGTAAGCGTGAGAATGTGAGTGTTTCAATATGTTTGTGAGTGTGAGTTTGAGTATGGGTGTATGTGCATGTCTGTGTGTCTGTGTGTGAGTGTGTTGATAAAGTTTTGCTATGAAAATGATGATTGCCACGTTCGAGATCATTAAATTCAAGCCTAGTAGGTTACACTAAGAAGTTTCCTTGAGAGCCTCATAAATAGTTTCATAAAGTTTAAAAGCAAAATAATAATTGTTTATACGTTTATGTACATTCCTTCTTTAAGTGTTTCCTATTTTGCTCTCCAAATGAAGTACTAAATAGCATATGATTATCAACATTTCAACTGTTTTTTTTTTTTTTTTTTTTTTTTTTTTTTTTTTTTTTAGTAGAAGGAACACAAGAAAATACGATTAAACGTTTTGAATATTATTTGATTTACTTTTTTTTTTTTTTTTTTTTTTTTTTTTTTATAACGAGAAATGGAATATGGAAAATGAACCTATAAAACTGATATACAAATATTTCCCTGGATATTATATTACCAGGGAACCAAGAGTTTTATAGAACTAACTTTCGAAGCAAGGTTCACGTAAGAGAAAAAAAAGAAAAAGTTTTGATTTTGATCCTATTTCGGTCAAATCATATACTCACCATAATGAATAACATAATGAATAAACATCTTATCATTTTCAATCCTATAAAAAATACCTTGGGGTATTATTAGTAATAAAGTCGTGACATTATCATATTATCATTATTATCATTATCATTATCTTCATCTCAGCATTATCATTATCTTTATCATCATCTCAGCATTATCATTATTTTTATCATCATTTTCATTACCATCATCATCATCATCATCACTATCATCACCATCATCATTATCATCATCATTATCATCATCACCATCATCATCCTCATTATCATCATCATCTTCATCACCATTATCATCATCATCACCATCACCATCATCATCATCACCATTATCATCATCACCATCATCATCATCACCATCACCATCATTATCATCATCATCACCATTATCATAATCATCACCATCATCATCATCACCATCACCATCATCACCATCATCATCATCACCATTATCATCATCACCATCATCATCATCACCATCACCATCACCATCATCATCATCACCATTATCATCATCACCATCATCATCATCACCATCACCATCATTATCATCATCATCACCATTATCATCATCATCACCATCATCACCATTATCATCATCATCATCACCATCAACGTTATAATTCACTTTAGAAATTATAATGGCCAGATGTGACTCTGTCAAGTGATACTTAAAGATAATGGTGACGTAGGAACCGAGGAATGTTTTTCTTCAATTTCTGTATTTCTTAATTATTTTATTTTTATCCATATTCATTTCAGCTGATGGGCGCCAGACTTCACAATTTCGGTTAGTTTTCAGAATTTAATGATGATGATAATTGTAACGATGATGATGATGATGAAGATGGAGGTGTAGATAGAGATGGAAAGGATAGGTGGGCAGACAGAGGTTGATATAGCATGAGAAACCAAAGAGGGAAAGAGAGAGGCAGGGAGAGAAGATAAAGGGAGAGACAGACACAGGTAGAGACAGGGATAGAAATAGACAACAACAGAAAAAGATAATCAAGTCCATGAGACAGCAATGCACACACACACACACACACACACACACATTTATTGATTGATTGATCTAAAAAGTGTGTGCATGTGTATGAAAGGGAGAATGTGTGTGCGCGCGCGTGTGTGTGTGTTTGAAAGATAGAGAATATGTATATGTGTGTGTGTGTGTATGTATTTGTGTGTGTGTGTGTGTGTTTGTGTGTGTGTGTGCGTGTGTGTGTATGTGTGTGTGTGTGTGTGTGTTTGTGTGTGTGTGTGTGTGTGTTTGTGTGTGTATATGTGTGTGTGTGTGTGTGTGTGTGGATGTGGGTGTGTGTCAAGAGAGAGAGAGCTGTTATTAACCTGTTAGCCGATTTGTTGCCAGAATTTACGGAGATGCTTGCCTTAGCCACTGATCTCTCTCTCTACTAGGATAGCCCAAACTGGGCTATCCTCGTCATGTTCTCGACTTCGCATTATCAAAGGCGCGGTGTTCCTTCTACCACGACTCTCCTAAAGCCTCCACTCCTAACCGCCCTCTGCCTGCCCTACACTGAGGAAGTCTACTCTCTCCGTCGCCCACTTCACCCTCTCAACTGCAGGCTATCTTTCGCCAGGTGAACACTCTCCGTCGCAATCTGGTCCACACTAGCCCTCCCTCTGCTTCGAAGGTGGGCACCTATGCTGTACCTTGTGCCTCCTGTGATAAGCAAAACCTTGACGAGACAGTCTCACTAAGCGTCTGTTTACGTACGCGGTATCCAGGGGACACAACAACAATGCCCTCGTCTGCCATCAGTGGGACACAGGCCATCAGATGGATTTGTCAGCTGCACGAGTTGTCTTCTCTTCCGCTGACGTCCACGCCCCCAGACTGGAGAAATCTTCCTTAATTAAGCTGCTGCCTCATTTCATCTCGAACAGCGACTTTCCTCCTGCCAATAGTCTCCATGTTTCCCACATCCTCCGCCTTCTCCCTTACGCCGGCCACCCTTCGCATAGACCGCATGATTCTTCGACCTGTTCTGTTCACCTGTCTTTAACTGGCCCGTGTTACCGCGTTGCCTCTCCTTTCCCTCTTTTATACTCCCTCATCTCCCCTTCCTCTTTAGGCCTGAAGGTGAAATCCAAGAGGATTTCGAAACTGTTGTCTTATTTTCAATAAATCTAGTTTTTGCATAGTGGGTTTTTCTACCATAGATTCAACAGGGTAGTGTCTTACCATTCATAATGACAATGATAATAACAAAGAAATAACCAGTGCAAAACTATGAAAAACATTTCTGAACAAAATGACAAACAGCAATGTGTGTAAAAAGTTAAAACGAAAATCACGTTCTATAATAAAGGAACGTGACTTTTCGATTGACACTAAACTCCTCATAATCGAAATGAATAATTATGTAGCTTTAAACATAATTTTTTTTTTTTTTTTTTTTTTTTTTTTTTTTTTTTTTACTGAAGTTGCATTTCATTTTTTCAAAATTATGTTTAAGGAGGTAAGCTTGAAATGCCATTATCAAATTATGTTATTTATTTTAATGTAGTTGTATTTAATTTAAGAAATGGTATTCATTAGGGAAAAATAATGATTATGATAATAATGACTTTTGCAACAACAGTGATTACACGAATTTACCTTTTTATTTCAAATCTCATATGTAAATAGCTGATATTTTATTTGTTAGCATTCATTAGAACCATTACAAACATAAATTCAAACTATTGACATATCGAACATTATATATTTCTGCCTAAATATCACTTCAAGTCATTAACTAATTAACGGTAATTATTCAGCGACTGAAAAAATGAAATTCCGTCACCAATCTATCAGCTATTATTTCTAATACTGTTAATTCTATGTAATGTTTAATTGCAATTTACGAATCGAAGAATAAGTAAAAATCCAACATTTGAAATGTCGGAAATATATATATATATATATATATATATATATCCACACACATATGTATCTATCTATGTATCTATATACACATATGTATATATCTATCTATCTATTTGTGTGTATGTGTGTGTGTGTGTGTCTGTGTGTGTGTGTGTGTGTGTGTGTGTGTGTGTGTGTGTGTGTGTGTGTGTGTGTGTACATATTACAACTAAGTATGCATTGATATCTAAAATACTTAAGATTAGAGGGAACATCCTCAGTATGTCTGTATTTTTAAAATATCAGCAACATATTCCTTCATATATAAATAGTAGTAGATTATCTTTAACTCTCTCAAGAGGAACTGCCACTAACTGTTTTGCATCTTTGACAATTTATCGATTTATTCATGCACTTATTTACTTATCAGTTTCTTGTTTTTTACCAGATTATTTATTTATATATTTTTGCTTATTTAGCTGGGCTGTCATATCTCGGTAATAACATATCTAGCTCTGTCTCCCTTCGTTAATTACACCAAATATTAATTAAATATATGTCAAAGAGATATTTCCATCCATTCCTATGCTCGATCACTAACATCTGTCTCGTTAATTACTAAAATATGCAGTAGATATTTATCAGACAAATATTGCCATCAAGAACAAAATAGTCTATTTTACACGATCATTAATATCTCTCCCCAATTACGGAAATGTTCAGTAGATGCTTATCAGGCAAATATTAACTTTAATAACAATGTCGGATTATATTTTTCCCAGTTATTATAAACCCCTCTCACCAATTACACAACTATTGTTTAGATACCTGTCAGACAAATATTAGCACAAATACCAATATTTATTGTTATATTCCTTAATTCATCAATTACGTTAACATGCAGAAATACACATTTCAAACAAATATTACCACCAATAATAATTTCAACGCTATTTCACACAATCAGCAATATCACTCGTCAGGCGTGATTCACTATGAGGGTCGGTCACCCAGCTCGCACCAGTTCGAATCAGGCATCAATGGTCTGATATTAAAAGGAAAGGCATCCACTCGGGGTAACGGCTGACCACCTGCCAGGACCAAAGGCCTTCGAAAGACTGCACCGTTCTAGCCCTTGCGAGGAAGGTCGTGACGTGAAATCGAAAAAAAAGTAATATCGCTCGTCGGGTAAATAAACACTCAGCAGATATATATCAAACAAATATTACTAGTGATATAACGACACGTCATCTTTTGTCATGTCCAAGTAATAGAAAACCTTAGAAG
>NC_061861.1:17428438-17438438 GCF_019202785.1 Penaeus chinensis | reverse complement strand
ATATTTTCCAAAGGGAGGTTAGATATAAAAGCCGATGAAATGAAGTGTTTTTAAATCCACGCGGACAAATGTGACACTTCATTTTGCATTTAATCTGCATGACACGGAGCCTATAATTATATATCACTGAAATAAAATCGTATTTGAATTATACATTATTGATTATCGATTATCTTCTTATGTTATAATGTTATTCATTATATATTATTATTACGTATTGTTATTATCTTTGCGTTTGCCGCTAAAAAGGTCTTGCTAGAACCATTACACCATCATCTTCATCGTCATCGTCGTCATCAACAAAATCAATATCATCATCACTAGCACCATACACACTATAATCGTTGCCGTTGTCGTTGTCATCACCACCATCATTATCGTTGTCATCCTCATCATTATCATCATCGTCATCATCATAATCATCATCATCGTCATCATCATCATCATCATCATCATCATCGTCATCATCATCATCATCATTGCCATCATCATCATCATCGTCGTCATCGTCATCATTATCATCGTCATCATCATCATCGTCATCGTCATCGTCATCATCATCATCATCATCATCATCGTCATCATCATCATCATTGCCATCATCATCATCATCGTCGTCATCGTCATCATTATCATCGTCATCATCATCATCGTCATCGTCATCATCTTCATCATCATTGCCATCATCATCGTCATCGTCATCGTCATCATCATCATCCCCTCCCCATCATCATCATTATCATCATTATCATAATCATCATCATCGTTATCATTATCATCATCATCATCATCATCATCCTTTTATTATCACCGTAATGATGCTGTTGATAAAAGCAACAGCATCTTATGGAAAACATTTCGATTCTGCAACAGTGAACTTCATACCAGTGGTTCTCAGCCTGTATCGTGTATCTTGTGTTGCATGACTTTTTGCAAATGCGTATATTTTGCCTCTGTAATAGCTACCTCTTTAATCCGAACACAGGGAAAATTTTAGAATATTTAACGTCACCTAAAGCTTCCGAAAGTGTTTTGAGTTAATTCACTCTTCTTAAAGAGTAAATTCCTGTGGTTTGTACGTTTTTAAGGAAATGTAAGATCTGTGTGCATGTAGAATACACTCTTATTCGTGTATTAATATAGTAAAGGCTCTGGTTAGGTTGGTAAAGTCTAGTATACATTTTCAGTGTGTCATCAGACTTTAAGGATCAAGAATGAATGATATATTCTGATTTATTTCAGAAATTCTTGCCTATGTTACCCAGTCTCTCTCTCTTTCTCCCTACCCCCTCTATCTCTCTCTCTCCTTCTCTCTCTATCTCTCTCTCTCCCTCTCCTTCTCTCTCTCTCTCCCTCTCCCCTCTCTCTCTCTCTCTCCCCCCTCTCTCTTTCTCCCTCCCCCCCTCTCTCTCTATCTCTCTATCTCCCTCTCCTTCTCTCCTCCCCCCCCCCCCCCCTCTCTCTCTCTTCAGTATACACATCTGCTTTTGCTTCGCTTCAAACAGAATTTCGTTTTCTTTTCATTGAGATATTTCCGTTTTCTTGTTTTCTAGGCAAAATTCCGTTTTCTTTTTCTATTAGTGACCTTTCTGGTTTTGACAGAATTCGTTTTTTTTCAAGTAAATTTCGGTTTCTTTCCTCTTTGATAAAATTCCGTTTGCTTTCCTTGCATGCATAATTTCGTTTTCTTTTCTTATGGACAGAATTCCAATTTCTTTTCTTCTAGATAATATTTCGTTTTCTTTCTTCATAGACAGAGTTCCATTTTCGTTCCACATAGGCAGTATTCTGTCTCCTTTTTTAGACGAAATTCCCGTAATCATTCCTTCTCGACAAATTTCCATTTCCTTTCCATTTCAGACAGAACTTCATTTTCTTTCCTTATAGAGACAATTAGACCGAATTCCGTTTTCTTTCCTGTCATAAATTCCGTTTTCTCTTCTCCATTCAATTAAGTACAGGTAATGCGATATCTGTTTCTGAATAACCACAGGGAACTCTAGGTGTCTTTGAATACAGGCCTATTGTGCGAATACGCTGCGAAGTGGATTGTGTAAGCTGACCTTTGTACTTCTCTGTAACGCCCTTAGATGCAGACAGAGCAGGTTTAAAGGTTTAATTTGATTCCATTTGTTACAATGGATATTCTTGGTATGATATAGTGTCTGTTTTAGTTTGTTTTCTAAGTTATCCCCTGTGTGCACGGAATGGCCGGGGTTACCAGCCACTGGCGGCGTGGGATTTGAACGCAGGCCAGCAAGATTGCTAGACGAGATCGCTACCGCTGCACCACACAGCACACACACAGCAAGTGATATGTTTGTGAATATTTAAGAATTATTGTTTTTATAAAAGTTTTTGTTATTATTATCTTATTAGGAACGGCATTATCGTTATTATTATCAATTTTAGTTGTAATATTGTTGTGACTTTTATCATCATCATTATCATTAAAATTACTATTATCATTGTTATCATTATCATTATTATTATTTTTATTGATATTATTGTTATTATAGTAATAATAATTATTATTATTACTAATACTATTATTACTACAATTATAATTATTCTAATTATCGCTACTAAAATTATCATTATTAAACATCATGATCATTATTATCACTATTATTATCATACCATCGTCACTGTCATTATTATCATGTTATTATTATTGATAATATTAATATTATTGTTATTATTATCTCAATTATTTTTATTATCTCTATTATTAGTAGTAGTATTAGTATTAATATTTTAGTATTAATGTTGTTGATATTATTGTTAATATCATTATCATCATTGTCATTATTATTGTGGATCATTATTATCAATGCAATGACGATTCCGGTTGAAAATGAGAAAAGTATGAAATATTACCCCACGAGAATGACCAATTCCCAGCACTTGGTTGTAACCTTCATCTTGTTATACGATGCAAAGGAAATATCTTTTTTTTTATCTCGTCTTTGACTCACTGATTTCTTAATCTTGTATTAGAGAAGAGAAAAATTGCCTTTTTTAAGCTTTTCTTTTAACTTTTCTTTTTTAATCGAATTTAACGAAGCCTGTCCTAATTCAATGACGAGAAAATCAAGTTACTGGTAAAAAAAAAAAAAAAAAAAAAAAAAAATCCTTATTTTCTAATATATCATGATCAAAGCTATTGTTAAGTTTTCTCTCAGTGAATTATAGACTTAGATAGAGATACATTTCCGAGAAAGGTTGGAATTCAAGAAAAGTAAGAAAAACAACACTGAACATCCAAAACAACGACAGCAACATTAACTACAGACAGAACTATCCGGTTGTTATCAATTACCTTTGTGCTGTAATGTTCTGTGCGCTTAATGTTTGCATATCGAACTCTTTTCAGTAAACTTACAGAACTCTTGTTTGATTTAATTCTTGTTGGAGACACGTGCTTGTGAAAAAACAAACAAAAAAAAAAATGTTGATTTTTTAAAGTATACTAATCCAATAAAACGGGTTTGAAAAAGGTGTACACTCTGATCAGACGCTTTGGATAAAAAACAACTCAATAAAAGATATACACTCCAACAAGACCTTATCAAACTGTTTTGAAAAAGCTATACTCACGATAAAACGGTTTTTAAAATATGTACACTCACAATATTTTCCGTTATGCAATTCTTGAGGTAAACTGAGCAAGCAAAATTTCCTTTAAGTGAGTTTCAGTTATTTTATCGTACTTCATTCAGGATTATCTGATCCGTTCAAAATCACAAGTAATCAAGTTATTATGTTTATCAGGGAAAAAGTTTGAGTCACCCCTCTACCTGGAAAACCGTTTGCATTGACTTGTTTATTCCATTTTCTAAACAATTGAGTTTTCTTATTTTACTATTTAATCACGAACCTTCATTCTAAGAAATCCTATCCCCTAACTTGACAAAATGCTTCATGCGTAATAGAGGTTTAGCTGCACTGACCCTCGGCATCTCTCTCCTCACTCTCACACTATTTCACAAAGGCTAAAAATTGAAATCATAAACATTATATGAAAAGTGGGTCTCTTAGGCATTGTCCTGAGTCTTGTACCAGCAGTTAACCTACGAGCATATAACATAGGTCTTCCTTCCTCTTCTGCCTTTAACCCTATCCTCTGCTGCCCCCATCCTATCCCTATCCAACCCAGCATCCTGCCGTAATGCACAGGGCGAGTAGAGCACAGGCGGACCACTTCCCTCTGCCAGCCTCATTTTTACGTTTTTTTAAATTTTGTTTATATTTTTTGCACTACGCTGATCTATTTTTTACATGTATTTTACGTTTTTTTACACCTTATTTACATTTTTAAATAAAACATTTACTGAGATCCTTCGTTATCCAAGCAAGTTTACAAAGATTCTCATGATGTGCGGATAACAGACATCCACATCTGCTGCGACTGCATCTTTTTTTTACGTTTTATTATCTCTTGTATTTTAAGCCCCGTTTTATTTTTTTTATGGTTTCTTTTTACTTATTCTACTTTTAATTTATTTTTACAGCGAGAGAAAGTAACTTATTTTAAGATTTTTAATAATGAATCACAGCAGATTTTTAACGTATTTTTTTCCCATTATTATGATTTTTTTATGATTTCTTTTAACCTTTTATTGTTTCTATTATTGCTTTTATCTTTTGTATATTTCCTTTTATTATAACATTTCTTATTTATTTTTTACTCTATTAATGTGCTACGCTGCCGTCCGCGGGAGTTACTGTAACCCCCATGTCCATGCTAAATAAACGAAGTGGATACTCTGACTGTGCTTTGACTACCCTTTGGATTAACCTGTCTGGATTTTACACTGCGGATGCCGAAACAAGGTTGTACTGCCCCTTTTACTTGCCCAGGTGTATTTAGGCTGGACGTGCCATTTTACTATTTTACATTCACTGTGGACCATGTGTGCTCCTTTGACTTTGACTTTTTACTTACTCTGAAGTTGATTACTTTTATCTTGTCCTTTTACTTGTTACTTGTATTAATGTTCATACTTTCTACTCGTCTTATATTTCAGCTTTTACTTTTCACTCATTTTACCTTTTACTTGTTTTATTGCTTTTAAGCCCTTCTGGCAAGCTTTCATTTTTTCGCCCTTCCGGCGTATTTTTACTCATTCTTAAGCCCTTCTGGTACTTGTCTTTATTACGTATTAACTTATTTTACTTTGGTGCCTTCTGCACGGTTCTTTTTGTTCATTTTAGGATTTTGTATTTTATTTATCATGTATCTTCGTATCGGTCAAGCTCCTGGTAAGCCTGCATCTCCGGGGAGAGTTGGCTTGTGAGGTTGTGCGGGTTCTGAGCCTTCAGCTCGGTCCCCTCACCCCCTTTTTCGAGGAACGAACGGGGCCCCTCATTTTCCTTGGCCCCAAAGCCTGAAGTCTCCCGCCTCCTCTCTCACATAACCTTACACATCACTATTTTAACGAAAATTAATAAATTAAGCCTGCTGAAGTTAGAATGAAGAATAATTATCTAATCAGGAATGATATAAAGCAGTCAAATTTATTCTAATAATTCAGCACAAAAAATCAGATTTAATTATACCCAATTTCCTTTATTTATATCCCATTTATTTACTCATTTATTTTCTTACCTGCTCTTCCAACTCAGCAAATAACAACATCACTGTGCAATTACCTCCTACTAACACATCAACACTAAAAAACACTAAATGAAAGAATGGGAAATATCACTAGAGAGAGAGATACCTGTACACGAAAGATTGTGTTCTCTGGGAATATATTTTTACACTGGGCTGGCTAGATTAATGTTGTTCGTGCACATCCCTTCCCCTGTTAGCAGCCACCCATCGTCCATAACTGTCATTACTCAGGCAAAAACAATAAACAGAAAGCCACGTTTATACTGAATGAAAAAAAAAAAAAAATGGATGGGGATACTCGTACATATACAGAGGCGCTTGTTTGTTTTGCATGTGCATTTTCTGAGTAAAGGATAAATGTTTTGGCATTTACCATGTTGGAATTCCTGCAGGTATCACAGACTGGGGTTTAGTCCGCCATACTGTTTGAAACTGGATATCCCTCTTTGTTATTGTTTTAGTAGTAGTGGAAACCTCCACCTCCACCTCCACCTCCACCTCCACCTCAACCTCAACCTCATCATCACCATCAACATTACTGAGATCATCATTGTTGTAATGATCAATATAAACATTACCACTACCTCTACTGCTATTATCATAACTACCACTCTTAATACTATTACTATTATTACTACACTAATACTACTGTTACTACTACTGCTACTATTACTTTCACTACTACTTTTACTACACTAATACTACTGTTACCACTACTGCTACTACTACTTTTACTACTAATTTTTCTACACTAATACTACTGTTACCACTACTGCTACTACTACTTTTACTACTACTTTTACTACACTAATACTACTGTTACCACTACTGCTACTACTACTTTTACTACTACTATTACTGCCATTGTTAATATTGGCACGGCCACTGAAACTACCGCTTTTCTTTGTAATTGCAAGCACAACACGATAAAATCGACATACAATAAGGATCTCATTATTACTACTTATTGCACAATATAGAACGAGCTCATTTGACATTATGCACCGCCGTTATGCAAATGAGTTAATTCTCCATGTTGTTATCAGACTGCATCATAGTGTGCAGTTAACCACAATTTCCTGCATGAGCTACGTGTCCAAATTAGTGACCTCATACTAATAACGTGAATTGTAAATGGTTATAAAGAGTTTATCAGAATCAACGCTCGGGAAATTAGTTGCATGTATTGAGATACATGCAACTATTTTCTAAGACAATATACATGGGTATATTTATGTGTGTACACGTGTGTGTGTATTATTATTCATGTGTGTGTGGGGTGGGGGGAAGGGATTGGTGTGTGTGTCTAACTGTAAATCTGTGTACCTACATATGTCTTTATACACACGCGCGCGGGTCTATAGATATAAATGCACACACACACACACACACACACACACACACACACACACACACACACATCTGCATGGAACAACCACAGTGTTGTACGGAAACTAAATAACTTTTGCTGTCTAACTGGACGATGCTTTATGAACGCTACGCAACGAAATGTTTGGCTCAACTACAGCAACAACTGTAATACCTGGAAAGCAAACATTTCCCAATACGAAGGGCTGAAACGCAGCGTGAATCAAATCCTTGTATCGCTAAAACAATCAAGAAGAGAGTTGATAAAACGAGTTGAAGAGAAAAAAATCCAAAGAGAGAGAGAGAGAGAGAGAGAGAGAGAGAGAGAGAAAAGAGAGAGAGAGAGAGAGAGGGAAAAAAGAAGAGAGAGAGAGAGAGAGAGAGAGAGAGAGAGAGAGAGAGAGGGAAAAAAAGAAGAGAGAGAGAGAGAGAGAGAGAGAGAGAGAGAGAGGGAAAAGAAAGAGAGAGAGAGAGAGGAGAAGAAAGAGAGAGAGAGAGAGAGAGAGAGAGAGAGAGAGAGAGAGAGAGAGAGAGAGAGAGAGAGAGAGAGAGGGGGGGAAAAAGAAAGAGAGAGAGAGAGAGAGAGAGAGAGAGAGAGAGAGAGAGAGAGAGAGAGAGAGAGAGAGAGAGAGAGAGAGGGAAGAGAGAGAGAGAGAGAGAGAGAGAGAGGGAAAAGAGAGAGAGAGAGAGAGAGAGGGAGAGAGAGAGGGAAGAGAGAGAGAGAGAGAGAGAGAGAGAGAGAGAGAGAGAGAGAGAGAGAGAGAGAGAGAGAGAGAGAGAGAGAGAGAGAGAGGGAGAGAGAGAGAGGCGTATATATATGTATATATATATATATATATATATATATATATATATATATATATATATATATATATATATATGCATAAGACCTTATTTGTAACATTTCCGAAACCCCTAACACCCTGATATATGTTTGGCCTTTACGCTACATGATTGGAACTTGTTGAAACATCTTTTTCGTTTGTATCAAAGTGTGTGCCTTCACTTTGATACGGTTTGATACACTCCGGTCAGCCAATCAGAGCGCGATATTTTTCAGATATATTTCACGCAATCTGAGATAGGGATTTATATTTCCATTAATTACAAATCGCATCGTAAGCTTCTTAATACAACTTTTATTGTAAGGGTGCATAAAATGTTTCTGTTCCTTTTTAGCAGTATATCAAATACATGTTCTATATGGGAAAGATTTGAAGTCAGTCATGACGGCCGCTGGAACGACATGGTAAGAATTTCCAACGTGTCCGAGTCATATGAAGTGGTATTGACTTTGGTGGAATGAATGTCTTCAAAATCATTCTGAACCTCTATGATATAAGCATACAAACTCGAAAATGAAAAAGAAAATTATGTGTATCCTGATTTGTTGATGTAATTCAGGAAATTGCCCAATTATCTTGTTTGGACACGGAACTCATTCGCTTTTGATACGATAAGATGCAATTTCCACTTATGAAGAACAATGTATGTAATAATAGTAATATATATATATATATATACTGACAGAATCTTAGAAATACATATAACTTTCCAATTGTTTGTATAAACAATAGAAGTTGCAGAGTAGTCATGCACTTTTTCTTTTTTATTTGAAGCTTCCACATTGTTTTGCTTGTAATTAAAAATAATACCAGCATAGTACATACTTTAATGGTTATCTACTGTTTTTTTTTTTTTATATGAAACAAATAGAGATAACGTCTCTTTTTTAAATTCTTCATATGTTAGTACGAACTTTAATGATATCGTATTTTGTAGTGATCGTGATACAAACTGAAACAATGCGTCAAAGAGTTAGGGGTTTCGGGATGCTACAAAAAGGCCTGTAGATAGATAGATAGACAGACAGACAGACAGAGAGAGAGAGAGAAGAGAGAGAGAAAGAAATTAATTTATTAGTTTCAGGATCCTAACAAAATAAATACCATTTATTGAGGCATCCGCAAAATCCCAAACACTTGTACACTACTTTTGTTTTTTAAGCGCATCTTATTGGAATCTCATAAGATATCTTTTCGTCGTGTTTGCCTCCAGTGATACACTCCGGTCAGCCAATCACAGCGCGATATTCGATATCTCCCACTCATATCTTAGTTATGAATTCACGTTTATATTTCGTTTATTCCTACTCGATTATTACTCGTGTTTCTTAATACAGCATTGATAGGCTGATTTGTTAGAATATATTTTCATGATCTTCTGTGAAACGTTGATTTTGAGTGGATATTTCCTTCCTAATTACCCAATGAGTATTTCAAATCCCAATATAACCGACTCTTGTGTCAAAAAGGAAGATATATAGTCGGACATCAAACTCGAGTAGACATAAAACACGTGTTCAAAAACCCACCTTACATCAAACGAGTTTAACAATCCCTTTACTAACAATGGTCAAAATCTAAACAAGGCAATAAGGCAGTTATTACCACCCTATTACCCGCCCATCTCTCTTACTTAATTAACTACACAGTCACCTTTAGGCCAACAGACACACACACCAGTTTAACATTTCACATAACAGTACCGCTGAGATATGATCAGTTCCTTGTGTGAATTATCAAATGGGACGTGCGTTCTTCTACAGTATTTGATGCATGCTTGCGGGTGCATTCCCATGAGATTTTGAAAGTATGCCCATGAGATATTATCAGTTCCTAGTATAAATTATCAAATGAGACGTGTGTGCTTCTACAGGGCTGGTGCATGCGTGCAGTTGCTTTCTTGGTGTAGGGTTTTAGACTATTGTTGTCTATATCCCCTAACCATGAGATCTTGAAAGTAACTCCATTTAACTGGGTAGCACCAACAAGCTATCAAACCTCTGCGGAATCGTCGACACAATAATGGTTTACTAGTTTGTTTCGAAAACAAGTGTTATGTAACTGACTCATAATTTGTAAAATAAGATCAACATTCTCGTTTTCCTAATAAAATCAAAACAACAACAACAAAAAATGAGTTGATAGATAAAGGTGATTTAACTTTAGT
>NC_061861.1:17388438-17395938 GCF_019202785.1 Penaeus chinensis | reverse complement strand
AGCTGATAACGCACCCTCCTTTTTCTTTCTTTTTTTCTTTTTTTGTTCTCTAATGATAATGATGATGATGATGGCGATGGTGATGATGATGGTGATATTGATGATGATGATGATGATGGCGATGGTGACGATGATGATGGCAATGGTGATGATGATGGCGATGGCGATGATGGTGATAATGATGATGGTGATGATGATGATGGCGATGGCGATGGTGATGATGATGATAGGAATAATAGGGATAATAGCAGTATATAGAATAATTATAATAATGATAATAGTAATAAATAATAATAATCATGATAATAATAATATTATCAGTATTAGCAGTAGTATTGACATCACCATTAATATTGATGGCAATGGATATAACAAAATTGACATAAAAAGAATAATGGTAATGATATAGCCTTAAAATAACAACGGCAGTTATTACAATCACCCAACAAGGACAATAACAAATCAATTCAATGATAATATTAGCTATGCTTTGAATACTAATACCAGAAGAAGTGATAGCATTACTAATATCGCAACGATCACCACCATTTTTCAGTGCTTATATGGCTATATATTCATTTATTTATTAAACATTTTCCGCCGCGTCTATATCTATGCCCCAACCTAGATAAATCATGTATTGTAGCGAAAATGGCTAAAATGAATTAACGATTAAGATAAGTAGATGGAAGAAAGGAATGCAGAAGAGAAGGAAAAGGAAAGAGGGAGAAGAAAAGACAAAGGAAAATTCGTTAAGTCAAGGGCTAAGGTCCAAGGCAGGCGCGGTCCCTACAACGCACCTCAGTCTCCGTCTTCTAAGCCCCTGACGACAGCAGCGAGAAAGGGATAGGGGCGAATGGGTATATAGGGTTTTGGATAGTAATATACCAGTAGGACTAATACTATTTCGACTATCACAACGATCATCATCATCCTATTTCGTATAAATACCTAATCTTCCAAACATCTTTTATTTTTTTTATTATTATTATTATTATTATTATTATTATTATTGTTATTATTGTTATTATTATTATTATTATTTTTTATTATTATTGTTATTATTATTATTATTATTATTATTATTATTATTATTATTATTATTATTATTATTATTATTATTATTATTATTATTTATTTATTTATTTATTTGTTTTGCCGTTAATAATTATGAAAGCACAAGACAGGCACCTCTACTCACAGGCTCACCAGTTTCGGCTCTTGAATTCGAAACACGCGTTGGTGTAAAACGAAACAGTTCAAGATATATTTACACGTTATACTGTTTGTGTTTTTCATCGACATGCCAGTGTGTGTACGGAAAAAAAAAAAAAAAATGGGCCAACGGATTTATAAGAATATTTAAGTATATGGGAGAGTACCGTGTTGTGATATGGGCTTTTTTTTTCAGGCAAAAGGTTTCGAACGCGTGTCGAATTTAGCGGTTCGAACTCTGGCAGCGGTACTGGTGAACTAGTAGCATAAAAAAACTGTTATATATGTACAGAGATACGGCATATAAATATAAAGCATTAACAACATTTATATCTCGCTTATTGGGAAACATTACAGTAGTTTTTATTTTATTTATGAGGTTAATGCTACCGACATTATAATCTCTTCACACTGCTAGTGAAAAGTTGATAGTTAACATTTAGGATAATCCTTGATAAACTAAAAGCGTATTATCAGCATCAAAGTTATTATCACCACCATTGAAAATAATCCTCAACATGAATATAAGATTACAAAATGTAAATTGAAAAGAAAAGAAAATAATATATATAAGAGTTTAAGACGAAAAAAACTTCAATATGAAAAAAAAAAAAAATGTATATACATAAAAGAAATTAAAAATAAAAGAGCATGATACATAACGATAGTGAATAAAAAAATAAAAAAAGAAAAGAAAAAGGGGAAAAGAAAAGAAAAAAGATAATGCTTCTCTTTGCTACGTATTCAAGTTCATAAAGTTCCCACTCGGTCACAATTGCCATGATATTCCTCATGGCTTAAGCCCTTGTCTCTAATGTCTCTTTTATGGCCGCGTTTCTTTTCTTTTCTTTCTCCCTCTTTCTGTCTTTCTCTTTTTAATTTCTACGTGTTATTCATTTTCTTTATTATTATTATTATTTTTTTTTCGTGACGTTCATATTTTTCTGTCTGTCTCTCCGTGTACCTGTTCTGGGTCTTTTTGCTGACACACAGACACATATACACACACGTATACACATACACACACACGCACAGAGAGAGAGAGAGAGAGAGAGAGAGAGAGAGAGAGAGAGAGAGAGAGAGAGAGAGAGAGAGAGAGAGAGAGAGAGAGAGAGAGAGAGAGAGAGAGAGGGGAGAGAGAGAGAGAGAGAGAGAGAGAGAGAGAGAGAGAGAGAGAGAGAGAGAGAGAGAGACGACAGCTAGACAGACAGACGGAGAGAATTAAAGATGTATGCACACACCTCATTCCTTCTCGCTACCTTTCTCTTCTTCCTCCTCCCCCTACCCCCCTCATTTCCTCCCTCCCTCCTTCCCTCTATTTCTCCCTCTATCTCCCCCTCTTTCCCTTCTCCTCCTCTCTCTGTCTCTCTCTCCCTTCCTCACTCACTCCATCTGTCTCTTTTACCTCCCCCACCCCTCTCTCTCTTTCACCCTCCCTCGCTCTCTTTCTCTCTCTTTTACCCTCTCTCTCTCTTACCCTCCCTCCCAGCCTCCCTCTTTTTGTCTCCCTCCCCCCTCCCCCTCTCTCTCTCTTCATAAAAACCTCCCTTCCTCTCCCTCCATCTCGTCCCCAGCATCCCTTGCCGTGTCCCTCTTTGCTTCCTTATCATCAAGCATCTCAGAAGTCGGTCTCAGCTGACAAATGCTCTCTAGCCTCTCGTGAGAAATGCTATGCTGTCAAGCTCTCGTTCGTCATGATCTTTCGAACTGCAGGGAGATGAATTGGTCAAAATATGGGGAGTTACAAGAATTTTTTTTTTTCTTGTGTGTGTGTTTCCATTCCTTTTCCTCTCTCTCTCTCTCTCTCTCTCTCTTTCCATGTACTCATCTTTCTCTTTCTTTCTTTCTTTCTTTTTCTCTTTTTCTTTCTCATCTTTCTTTCTTTCTTTTTCTCTTTTTCTTTCTCATCTTTCTTTCCTCCCCCCTTCCCCCCCTCTTTCTCTCACTACCTCCCACTCTTTCTACCCCCGCCCCCCCCCATCTCTCTCTATCTCTTTCACTCACTTCTCTTACTCACTCACTCACTTTCTCTCTCTCACTGTACCTCTCCTTCTTTCTCCCTCCCTTCCCCCTCTCTCTCTTCATATTAACCACTTTTTTTCTTTTTTTCTTTTAGTCAGGCTGTCCCCGCGGTTGTGTGATGTCCAGTGGCGCGTAAATTCCGTCTAAAGGAGGCGTATTTCGCTGATAAACATCTAACTTATGCTTCCTTTTTATATGTACTCTCTAATGCATCTAGGACTCGGTGGAAATGTTGTGGTAGGAGGTTAGAGTATGGTATCTACGTGTCTATGATTCTGTTATTTGTCCGTCTGTCTGTCTATTTATCTCACACTGTCTTTCTTTAATATTTGTTTTCTTCCTTTCATCTTTCTTCATCTAAGTATCTATCTGTATGTGTACGTATTTATCTATCTATATCTATCTATAAATATATACATACATATACATGCATACACATACATATATATCTCACTGTATGTATATATATATATATATATATATATATATATATATATATATATTTAAAAGGTTGTCCATCTTTCTACTTTATCATTTATGCATTTCCTCTCTTCGCAGTTTTCTCTCTCCGTTCCTCTTTCTCCCTCATTCGCTGAAGTGTCGCCTCATTTCACAACTTCATATCAGTTTTACCATCCACTTCATTTATCCCCTTCCTTTGCTTTATCATCGTACATATTTTCTTTCATTCCCTACTTTTTTTTTCTATTTTTAGTGGTTCCCCATTCGCTCTCTCCGTTTCTTTCACTTTGCCATCACTGTCATTATTATTTTTTTAATCATATCTATCATTATGATTTATTCCTTTCCCTTCTCCTTCCTCTTTTTTAGCCTTAACTTCCTCCCTTTTCCTTTATTAACTTTGTATATCTCTTTCTATTTCTATTATTTTTTCTCTGCCTGTTTGTATCTGTCTCAGTCTGTGTGCCAGTCTGTCTCTCCTTCTCTCTTTGAACGTTCTCTCTTTATCTGTCAGTTTCTCTTTCAAATAATTTTCTGTCTCTATTTGTGCCTGTTTGTCTCCCCCTCTCGTATCTCCTCTTTATCTTCCATCTACTCCATTTATCTTAATACCTTTTGCATTTCCCTTTTATCGGCAGTTTCCGTCGCTTTTAAAAGATAGGATGTTTCAAGATAATGTTTTTTTTTTAGCTACGTACTGTCTGTATATCCCTCTTTATTTTATTTTTTTGTGTATGCGTCTGTGTGTGTGAGCCTGTGTATGTGTATGTTTATCCATATGTGTACGTGTGTGTATTTGTATGTTTATCCATATGTGTACGTGTGTGTGTATTTGTATATGTATATGAGTATATGTATGTGTGCGTGTGTGTATATTCGTCCCCCCCCTCCCCCTTCGTGCCTTGGATGCTTTCAACCTCTCTCCCAAGACGTGCTCAAGTTGTTCACGGGCGTCACGTACTTCCTTCTATCTCTCGGTCGTCATTGAGCGTGCGTTTATTCATGTACGTGTGGGATATCTGGTCTTTTTCGTCCTTAATTAGAACGAAGAGTAAGGCCTTCTTGTGGTTTCCTCCTCTTCCTCTTTTTTCCCCCTCTTTCATCTTCTTTCGTCCGTTTGTTCTCATTTGCTTCTGTTTATGGTCTACGGTTGCGCTTGAACCGAGATCGTCGATTATTTTTCCTTGGTTCTACGAGAGACAGTTTAATAAGAATAACTATGGGAAATAAGACATATACACACGTATACAGAGAGAGAGAGAGAGAACGAGAGAGAGAGAGAGAGAGAGAGAGAGAGAGAGAGAGATTGAGATAGAGAGAGAGAGAGAGAGAGAGAGAGAGAAAGGAGAGAGAGAAAGAGAGAGAGAGAGAGAGAGAGAGAGAGAGAGAGAGAGAGAGAGAGAGAGAAGGAGAGAGAGAGAGAGGAGAGAGAGAGAGAGAGAGAGAGAGAGAGAGAGAGAGAGAGAGAGAGAGGCAGAGAGAGAGAGAGAGAGAGAGAGAGAGAGATAGAAGGAGAGAGAGAAAGAGATAGATAGATAGATAGAGAGAGAGAGAGAGAAAGAGACGACAGACAGACGGAGAGATGAACAGATGTATGCACACACCTCATTCCTTCTCGCTACCTTTCTCTTCTTCTCTCCTCCCCCTACCCCTCTTTTTTCCTCCCTCCCTGCTTCCCTCTATTTCTTCCTATCTAAGTTTATAAGTAGGATGCTTAACACACTAAAGCTAGGAAAGAACACTTAAATCGCACTTTAATGATCGGTTTCAGAACCAAACGAAGCAAAGCTACGTGATCCAACGAAACTAATGGTACTTTTCTCTAATGACTTGTTCTTCACGTAATGGTCCCGAATGGCGACAGAAATTTCATGTTTTGGTTTGATATCACTTCACATTTTAGATTCAATTTATAGGAAAGTACTGTACAAGAAATGGGGAAAACACTGGCATGTTTTTTTTTTTCTTTTCATTCTTTTTTTAGAAGCGATGTCATTTGAATCGAAATTATTGAGTATCAGAGGTCAATTAGAAACACTGGTGATTTATTTTCCCTCGATAAAGATATACAGAGGAGGAGCAGACTGCGAGTTGGCTATTGATATCCTCCAAAAAGGCACTAAAGAAAAGCGTAAAAATAGATTCCTTTCAAGGACATTCCGAAATTTCGAAATGCCACTTGGCCATTCGTAATGAAGGCCCCACCTTGGAAAAATAGATACAGCTTCACTCAGTCTTTTTCAGCGAGAACCAAGCTGAACTAGATCTTGAATTGGCAAGACTTAAGACTTTAAGACTTAAACAAAAAGTAGAAACGCTCTCCCATCTCGAAAATTCGAAGGAGCAACAAGATACACCTGTCTACACATCAGTATAATTGGGCTGACGTTATTTGGCTTTCGTAAACGAGATTTTGATTATGTCTGAAGAGTGGAATCCCTTAAAAGACACCCACTTATGCACATGTCATGGAAAGAGTTGCTGTTCACATTCTCTATTTATTTTATTTAATCGCCTTTGTCATTTTTTTTTTTTTTTTTGTCTGAATTTCATAAGGAAAACGCAATCGACTGAATGATATGATTCTGAAGTCTTGTCTGGAGTTTAAAAAAGACGGTGATCTGTCCTGGGAAATAAGGATTATTATGATTATCATTGTCATCATTATTATTATGGTGATATTGATGATAATAAAGATAATGAAAGTGATAATGTTGATTATCATTATCACAATTGTTCTTATTAATGTTATGATTATTGCTATCATTATTGTTCTTATTCATATTATGATTTTTGCTATTATCATTATTAACAATATTTTCCTTATTATCATTATTATCGTCATCACCATTACCATTATTCTCAGTATTATTATTTTTATATTATCATTATCACGATTATCATCTTTCTTGTGATCATCATGATTTCGATCAGTATCTTTGATATTATCATTATCACGGACATCATCATCATTACCATTATCAATCATATTACTGTAATCATTCAATTGTATCTGGCTATCCTTAATTTACGCTACGGTTTCAACAACATTGTTCTTTCTGTCAAATTTCAATAGGTTTTAAATGATAATATGCAAAGCGACCTCGTATTGTGGGTTATGTTTAATTCTTTAAATCTACACTTTTTGTTTATTCTGAAAATCCCGGACTGCAATGGCTTATCCTAGGTATAACCTAAAGCATAATTATAATACTGAAATACACTCACAAATATATACATCAACCTTTGAATTATGTACAAGAAATTATACATCAAATAGTAAACAGAGAAGCACTTACTCTGTACTGGAAACATCAGGACCAGCATTATCCATCCGTCTTATAAAGTGACCTTCAACTGTCTTGGGTTCGATCCTCTATTACGTGAACCGAAGCACAAGTACACACTGAAGGCGCTTGCAGGTAAATACCCCCCGAAGCACTAACAGCCATTAAGAATCTGTAAACAAGTTAGATTTCGTTATCCATTAGCAACTTAATATATACAAGACACGATCCATAACCATACGAAACAGACACTTACTGAGGTGGTGCGGAGATTCGAACAAAGTGAGGGGGTCATAGCTTAGGTGGTTCACGATTTAGCCTCTGAGCGACACCTCACCACAAAGCCTAATGCTTCGAAGCGGAGCGAAACCCGAATACCTTATCCGCACCCTCGTTCTTGTTGTACTTATAAGTCGTGGAATAACGCTAACCCTTTACCCGAGAAATTCAGATTTTAATAAGTTGATTGATAGAGAGTTAAATAAGTGGATGAATAAATAAATACATGAATGAA
>NC_061861.1:17380938-17383438 GCF_019202785.1 Penaeus chinensis | reverse complement strand
CTCATCTACCTTTTCCATTCTCTTTCTTCCTCTTTATCTTCTTTATTTTTGTCATCTTATTCATGTTCAGATTTTCATCTTCATATTCATATTTTCCTTCGTTATTTTTCTCTTTTGTTTTCACTTTATTATTTTTCTTCTGCCTCTTCTTTGTTTCCTCTTTCCCTTGTGTCAAATTCATATTTATCTTTACATTTTGTTTATTCTCTTATTCTTTATTTCTTCTTTTTCCTTTGTTTTTTTTTTTTTTTTTTTTTTTTTTTTTTTTTTTTTTTTTTTTTACTCTTTTTCAATCGTCTTCATATGGATGTTCTTTCTCTCTTATCTAATTTTTTTCTCTTTCTCTTTTCTCTTCTTCCTCTTCTTTATCTTTTTCTTCTTGTACTTTCTCAGTCGCTTCTGGTAACATTCGCTTCTTATTCTTCCTTTTCTTCTTCCTGTTTCTCTCCTTCCCTTGATTTTTTTCTCTTTTTCATATTTTTCTCTAATTCCCCTTCACCTTCTTCCATCTCTTCTTCCCTTCGTAACCTTTCCATTCTTCTCCTTCTTAATATTTATTAATTTTTAATTTAATTTTCATTTTCTTCGATTTACTCTCTTCTCCTTTCTCTTCCCTACCTTTGCCCCTTCCTCTTCTTCTTCTCATATTCTCTCTTTCATGTCCAGTAACTGTCACTTCCTTTCTTTATTTTCCTTTTATAAGTCTTTCTCTTTTCTCTCTCTCTCTTTCTCCTCTTCTTTCTCTCCTTTTTCTTCTCTTTCGCTCACAATGATATTTTGTTTCGTCTACTCCTTTCTGGTCTTCTTTTTCCTCCTTTTCTCCTTCCTTCTCTTCGCCCAAAAAAAAACAAAAAAAAAAAAAAAAAAAACTCATCTCCATTTTCTTTATTTAGTTTCTTCTTATAACTACTTCTCGTTTTTTGTTTTATTTTATTATCTTCTCTTTTTGCCCCTCCTCCTTCTATTCCCTCTCTTCCTCTTCTTCCCTTGTCCTTTTCTTCTTCCCCTCTCCCCTCCTCCTCATTTTCTTCCTCCTCTATTCCCCATCTAACCCCTCCTCTCCCTCTTTCCCCTCTTTCTCCTCCTCCTTTTCCTTCCCCTCCTCCCCTTCCTCCCTGTCTTTCTCTTCTTTCCTTGCCCCTCCTCCTCCTCCTCCTCTCCCTTCTTCCCTTTCTTCCTACTGTTCTCCCCTCTTCCCTCTCCTCTTGTTCTTCTCTCTTCTCCCTCTCTTCCCCCTCTCCCGTTTTCCCCTCTCCTCCCCCTCTTCTACCTTCCACCTATCCCTTCTCCTCTTCCCCTTCCTCCTCTATTTTTCCCTTCTTCCCCTTCCTCCTCCTGTTCTCCCCTCTTCCCCTTCCTCCTCTTGTTCTCCCTTCTTCCCCTTCCTCCTCCTGTTCTCCCTTCTTCCCCTTCCTCCTCCTGTTCTCCCTTCTTCCCCTTCCTCCTCCTTTTCTCCCTTCTTCTCCTTCCTCCTCTTGTTCTCCCCTCTTCTCCTTCCTCCTCTTGTTCTCCCCTCTTCCCCTTCCTCCTCCTGTTCTCCCCTCTTCCCCTTCCTCCTCTTGTTCTCCCTTCTTCCCCTTCCTCCTCCTGTTCTCCCTTCTTCCCCTTCCTCCTCCTGTTCTCCCTTCTTCCCCTTCCTCCTCCTGTTCTCCCTTCTTCCCCTTCCTCCTCCTTTTCTCCCTTCTTCTCCTTCCTCCTCTTGTTCTCCCCTCTTCTCCTTCCTCCTCTTGTTCTCCCCTCTTCTCCTTCCTCCTCCTGTTCTCCCTTCTTCCCCTTCCTCCTCCTGTTCTCCCTTCTTGCCCTTCCTCCTCTTGTTCTCCCTTCTTCCCCTTCCTCCTCTTGTTCTCCCCTCTTCCCCTTCCTCCTCCTGTTCTCCCCTCTTCCCCTTCCTCCTCCTGTTCTCCCTTCTTCCCCTTCCTCCTCCTGTTCTCCCTTCTTCCCCTTCCTCCTCCTGTTCTCCCTTCTTGCCCTTCCTCCTCCTGCTCTCCCTTCTTCCCCTTCCTCCTCTTGTTCTCCCTTCTTCCCCTTCCTCCTCTTGTTCTCCCTTCTTCCCCTTCCTCCTCTTGTTCTCCCCTCTTCCCCTTCCTCCTCCTGTTCTCCCTTCTTCCCCTTCCTCCTCCTGTTCTCCCTCTTCCCCTTCCTCCTCCTGTTCTCCCTTCTTCCCCTTCCTCCTCCTGTTCTCCCTTCTTCCCCTTCCTCCTCCTGTTCTCCCTTCTTGCCCTTCCTCCTCCTGCTCTCCCTTCTTCCCCTTCCTCCTCTTGTTCTCCCTTCTTCCCCTTCCTCCTCTTGTTCTCCCTTCTTCCCCTTCCTCCTCTTGTTCTCCCCTCTTCCCCTTCCTCCTCCTGTTCTCCCTTCTTCCCCTTCCTCCTCCTGTTCTCCCCTCTTCCCCTTCCTCCTCCTGTTCTCCCCTCTTCCCCTTCCTCCTCTTGTTCTCCCCTCTTCCCCTTCCTCCTCCTGTTCTCCCCTCTTCCCCTTCCTCCTCCTGTTCTCCCCTCTTCTC
>NC_061861.1:17370938-17373438 GCF_019202785.1 Penaeus chinensis | reverse complement strand
CAAGACAGACGGTGTGGCAGCCTCACGCAGGTGTAAAGTGAGTGCGCCCGCTTTGTAGATGGAAGCGGAGCCCGCGACACAAGGTTACCCACATCACTTGTTCCTCTTCAGGTCATCGGCGGGGACCAGGGCCAACGGAACCACAGTAAATACCCCAGGATCCAAACCAGGGCAAGGCATAGCGCATGGTAGAAGCCGATGTACTGGTTGGGTCAGCGTGCGGGAGTGTCCACGACTGGTCGAGCACCAAGACCGCAACCAGGGCGCGTAGCTTCGTGGTTGAAGAGGTAGGCATGTGGCATGGCCGAGACCCGACCTCTACCACGTGGCGCCCGAGGATGATGCCGATATATGTATCTGTGTCCATACAAATAAAATATAGATGGCTTCAAATAGCGTATAAATATTATACACAACCGAAATGGAGGTGTCAAACCAAAATGAGATATTAATGATATCAATTTACATTGGCGGGAGTTTTCTCCGACAGCTCTTTCTTGTGTGTGATCGCGGAGCACGGGTAGGGCAGTTTTTTTCAGGATGTTGCTAGCGAGGATCATGATAACAAATGTCCACGAGGTTTTGAAGTCACTTTAGTTTAAAGAATCAGGAATTTTTTACTTCCAATATAAAACCTACTCGTAAGGTTATTAAAAGCCTTCTCTTTTATTCGATCAATAGATTGGGAATGTTTTTCCAACCTGGAATGAACATTGTTTTTCTGTGTCTTTACAATCTATAATTCTCTGTCGGATTTTCTTTTCGTATTTCTTTTCAATTTTAAGAACTATATCTGCAGTCTGAATACCCCACAACTTATAAGAATATACATTGATGCATTTTTACATACATCTTTGTCATGAAAATGTCAGATTTGGTTCGTTTTCGCTTATCATAAGCTAGGTCCGAGGTGAATTAAAAGTTAATCCTGGACGCTGCCGTTGCGCATGCGCATTAAGATCTTTAATACTGGATTAACTTTTATGGCGTGTACAGGGGAATTTCCATTTAAGTATAAATACTATACATGGGTATTCGTAATAATGCCTTAATCCAAAGTTTCTAAACACTTTCCCTCTCCTACCTCCCGCTGATATTTGCGCTACGTGTTCCATGAAGTAGCGTGTGTCTCACCCAATTGATCACAAAACGGTATTGCAGCGAATCCTATCATATGAATTTGCTACTATATTATAACGCAATTGATATACGATATTAAGGTGATAACATGAAATCACTGTGTATCCGTTGGAATGCTTTCCGTTATATATTAATCTGGAAACAAATTGTCAATCAACGAACCCGTTAATTAACACGTTCAGTCGTTCCAAACACCCACTCTCTCGGGATGCTTGGTGCAAATGAGAAGGAATATTACTTTCCTTTTAAGAAAGGGTCTATTTAATAATAATCATAGTAACTTAGTGAAGTGTGTTTAGTCATACATGAGGTTTTGTTTGTGGTAGTAAAAACAATTCTGAGAAATAAAATAACAGTGACCAGCATTAGATTTTCTTAGTCATAACTTATCCTATTTTTGATCCCCCCCCCCCCTTCCCCGAAAAAAGTCCTGGTAAAGACTGACACGCACAGATAGGTCAAAGATAAACGGCAGGGCGGCAGCCGAATTGGCACCCACTTATAGACCTGATGACAATTCAGAATTCTGTTTAGCCTGTGTAGTTAACTTCCATAAGTAATGTGAGGTTATTATTTGCGTATCCTGTGTGGAATTCGGATTTCTCCAAATAATATGGCTCTCACAAAAAAATCAGTTTTGTATTTTTGTTCATCAAATGAATTTCTGCATTTCTGCAAGTCTACCTTTTCAGTGTTACCATTAAGATTTCTACAAAACTGCTAGACATGAATAAAATCTCTTCAATTTCCTGGTGAAGAAACGGTAATTGTAAAGTAAACTTTCAAAAAAATCCCGCTAGACCATAATTCAAAAACGTTTAACGGGAAAAATCGCTAAAATGGCAACATTATGTCTTTTCCTCAACCACACTATCAACCTCTTGAATTAGAGAACAACCTAACTACCGTAGTAACGAGCTGCTCGAATCGTTGCCTCGTTATCGATCTCTTCAAACCTTACAATTACACCTGGGGTCAATTTCACAAAGAATCGTGGATTTATACCATCGTCCAGCTGAGTACATGCTACTGCTCAAGACGCTGTGTCTTATCCATAAGGAGGAATAGGCTATGTCCGCTCAGGAAATATGCATAATCGTGAATCTGTTGCGAATATTGCTCAGAATAAGCTAAAAGGAGTGAAATTTAAAGTCCATTTGGATAAACTAAGCCAAGATTTCTTCATTTGATTTGAACTATATACTGCCATCACAAAAAATCCCTTACCCCCGCCATGTTAATTTGACATTCGTGAAGGTATATAATTCACAAGATTTGTACGTACATTTGGTCGATTCTGGATTCCCTCTCACATTGTATAATGGGTTTACGTTATAAACCTGTCAATCGTGTACCCGGT
>NC_061861.1:17338438-17340938 GCF_019202785.1 Penaeus chinensis | reverse complement strand
GGTGTTCACTGCAGCATTAAAACTCGTTTAACATACCTCAATGCTAATACATGGTTTGTATAACACGGTTAACAAACCTCCATACTACAAAAGGTAACACGCCTAACAAACAATACGATTAACATAACACGGTTATCACGCCTAATGTATGTGCGCATATGTAACAAAGGCATGATGTACCAAGGAAAAGCATGTTTAGTTATATAATTGCATAATATCTCTTTCATTTACATATTTCTTGTGGCTACAGGGAAATTTATAGTTAATTTGGAACATAGTTATGCCTTGGAAAGGGATTTAAAACGTGTCTACTTTTGCCTAGCAAAAAAAAAAAAAAAAAAAAAAAAAAAAATTAAATGCGCGCCAAGTGTAATGTGTTTATTTACTTTTCTAGTACGAATGAAACTATAGGAAATTATTGGTTGTAACATTTAATTTGATTCATATTAAAATGTGTATGTATGTTTTATAATCTGAAATTATCTGCTGATATAATTAATTTTGTGAATTTACGAGTGTGGCAGGGCTGTTAACTTTACTACGTAAACGATAGAACATTTGAACGAATGTCAGAAATATAAGGAAACATTGATAGAAAATCAACAAAATTTATTTCTTTGCGTTACTCATATGTATCAAGGGAACATAAAAAAAATATATTAATAGATATGAAGCTGTTGGCTATTCTGCATTCCCGCCAGATTTGGTAAGAAATATCAACAGGCACACACAGCTGCCTCTCTGTGCGAGATCACAGAAAATGGAGCAAGAAGTTTCCCGTTAGCGCAGTGTACTTCATCCCAAATGATCTTTGCGGCTGTCCGTAGGAGTAAATCGATATTTTAGAGGTTTGTTAGCTCTCTAGGAATACCAATAGGAGTATTACTAATGTACCAGACTTATGTATTTTGATAAAACGGCTTCCCATATTTTCTTTGCCTGCAAATTTAAGCTTGTGTTTGCTGCTTAATCATGAATAGTGTATTGTGTGTTAAGGAAGTAGACGGATGTTCATATAAGTTTGATGAGAGTAATAAGATTACCAATAATGTTATAATGTCAGGCGATGATTGTCTATTTAAGTCCTAAATGTATTTATATTGTGATTTATACATACGGAATGTAAGAGTTTTGCAATATATCTAGTGGATTTGTTATTAAATAATTACTATTTAGTTATAATATAATGCATGTTTCCTGATTTCCATGCCCAATGTGACTTGTTTCTGAAAGCATTTGGCGAATTTTAAACTGTCTTTCAACCTGAAGTTTCCTGACTCCAGTTTCCTGCATCGAGTTTCTTGACTTCCCTGTGCTGTTTTCATGGAGCATTACTCAGGAGAATAAACCTGGTGCTTCTGGAGAGGATTTCAATTCGCACCCCGTAAGAGTAGCTCGGACAGCACGTCTCATATCCTGGTAATGTTAGTGAGCTCACAGGAAGGCCAGGGTATTCTATACCTAACAAAATATATGATTAACACACCTAACAAGCAAATACGGTTGACAAAACACGGTAAACACGCCACCATGCTATAATACAGTTAACATAACACGGTTAACACACTATTCTACAATACAGTTAACACACCTACCAAATATTACGGCTAACATAACACAGACACAAACATAAACACAGTAACGTGTACACAAAGATGAAAGGAAAACAGCCACAGTAAAACATGAAATTTAATCGTAACGTTTCGAACTCTTCACGATTTCCTCTTCAGTCGAATGATATACCAAAATGGATGAAAAAATGGATGATCCATTTTGGTATATCATTTGACCGAAGAGGAAATCGTGAAGAGTTCGAAACGTTACGATTCAATTTCATTTCTTACTAAGGCTGTTTTCCTTTCATAACACAGTTAATACGCCACCATGCTATAACGTTTAACCGCGCCTAACAGATACGGTTAACATAACACGGCCAGAATGCTTCCTTGATACAGTCAATTTACAATAAATATTTTCGTATACCGATCTGTTTTCCGCATAAATTGACATTTTCGCTTTAATCCCAAAGCACTGAATTCTTGTTATGTGTCCAGTTTGTAAAATACATATTTAATATATATATATATATATATATATATGTATGTGTGTGTGTGTGTGTGTGTGTGTGTGTGTGTGTGTGTGTGTGTGTGTGTGTGTGTGACCTTTCTCTATTTTCATCTAGTGTCATTTTGAAGAGGAAAAACAAGAAAAAAATATAAATCGAATAATAATGAAAAATAAGGAAATGGCCCGAGAGTGAGGGTGCGAAAGAGTGTGAGAGAGAAGAGGTTACTGACAAGAGAATGTGTAAAAAAAAGAGTAAATCCCACAAACACTTTCTTACCAACCATGACCCCCGATGTGAAAAAAGAAAAGAAAATAAAAAAATCTACCACTACCTTCTGTTGGCACTGAAGCCAAAGGTGCCACAATAATAATAGGACTCTATCCCTCACCTAGGCTGCAGGGTCTTTAAGCTTTACTTTTTTATGCCTGAAAC